>NC_056730.1:674061054-674268554 GCF_019279795.1 Protopterus annectens | reverse complement strand
ATACACACACACACACACACACACACACACACACACACACACACACACACACACACACACACACAAACAACCAAAATATGGCCCCAGAGTCCCCCGCAGCTATTCCAATGTCCCATTTCTTGGCTATTTTGCCCCATTTACCATAAACACTAATGTGCATACTGTTTTACTTCTACCTGAGTAGACCTAACCACGAGGATACCTAACTGGGACATTTTACACACACCACAAATGCACACACACACACACACACACACACACACACACACACACACACACACACACACACACACACACACACACACACACACCACAGAAATTGTGTCAGTTTTTTTGTTATTGTTCTGTGGTGATTGCCTTTTATGGTCTAAAGTAAGTTCAAACAATTCATCCACAATGCAGGAGATAGTGTTAAATATTTGGCAGAAGCAGTAGAAAGGAGAAGGTCATGTCGGCTTATGTCTAACTAGTGAAGATCTAATTTATCCCCTCATGGGAAATTAATTAGAACACAATTACACCTAGCATTGCATAGGCCCTTTTGCATGCTCTCTTTGTATGTCTCTCCTTCTCTCCCTCTCTCTCTCTTGTCCTGTCCTGTGAAATATGCCAGTCCTTCAAGAACAGGTATCATTTATTTTCTTGTATTAGTTCATTTGAGAATCATGTAACAGCTTTAGAAAATGCATGGGGACACACACACACAAACACTTAAAATAGTGTGGCAAACAGTATATAGATTTACTTGCCCTGATTCCCTGTCATCAGAACAGTGCACACCTCTCTATATGCAGACACACACATGAGTATTCAAAGTCATCAGAATGACATTCAAAATAAAGGCAATTAAAATAGTGCATCAAACATTATACAGATTTACTTGTCCTGATTCCCCATCATCAGAACAGCGCATACCTCTCTATATGCAGATGAACTAAAAACAGTGCCAAAAACAGTTTACATAGAAAAGAAAAGAAGTAAATGCAAAATGTGAGTGTGGTAATAAAATAATGCATAGATAAATTTACTTGTCCTTATTTGAGCACGCCCCTTAGAGCAGCATCTTCCAGACGTAATGTTTGAATTGAAAGCAGCAATCTACTAAATACGGACTACAACAACCTGGCAGCAAATATTACAGAGCAGCAGTTGATTTTTATTGTAAAAGCAGACCACAAAAAAACGTATCACAAGCGCTTTCGCTAGGATGTTCCTAGCTTTTTCAAGTTCATACACATTTACAGAACATCAGCTTAAATAGCTGCTTGCAATAAATGAAGCAATCATAAAACAATTAAAACCTAATTGGAAACTAATTAATGCCTTTCATTTTGTTAAAGGATCTACTTGCTAAAAAATATTTTAAAACTCAGATGTGTGGCACAACTCATTATATACAATTAAAACCACCTCTAAACAAACAATATATTTCCTATTACACATGAATCCATTCGATATTTGTGGTGTCAGCTTTCAGGCCGTTTACTTGTTCCTGGTTCTATCCTTTGTTTTTGCTGGTTTGCTGAGTGCGCTATGGCTGCGGAAGCGGACACCTTCGATCCGGTGGAGACACCACGAATTTTGGGAAATACTGACTCCGATGCACCGGTAACCCGTGCGGAGTTTAACACTGTTTTGGCAGCGTTATCGGAGTTAACCAAGCTCCTGAAAGGAACTGAACCGGATGCGGATGCGTTAGTGTCAGGTCGGCAGCGCGCAGCACAAACTATTAGCAAGCCTGGAGGAGCTTGCTTAGGCGCCAATGTTTCTGGGCTTGTAAACGGAGCTAATGACAATTCGAATGTAAGGCCAAGTGGTAATGAGGGACCTGATCGAGCTGAAAGGTCCAACAACTTTGAGAGGCACAATGGCTTAAGAACAGAGAAGGGGCAGCAACGTAAGGACTTTTGCTTTGAGAACTGGATGGAGCAACAATTTGTATTTACTAAAGGTACTGTTCACTCTAGTAAAACTGCTAATATTGAGCTTGAGCTTGAAGAGCTAAAAAAGAAGTTGTATGCGTTGAAAAATAACCAAATTGAGGTGGACTATCTGAAGGAATGCGTAAATCAAAAACGCATTCCAAAAGGCTTGAGAATTTTCAAGTTTCCTAATAATGTTCAAACTGGAACTTCTTATTATTACAAATTGTGTGACATTTTTAATAGAGCGGGGGTTGAAATGTTAACTGTTATGATTGAAGAATACGAAGTGAAGCAGAAAACTCTTACTAATGATTTAAATGCTTTAAACAACAGCATTGTCACTGATTCTAATTTTTTGTCAATCAAACTTGATTATGGTAAAGCATTTGATGAAGTTGATGCATTTTGTAATAAGGTCATTAACAGAAAAATACGCAAACTTGAAAGAGACTTGCATGAATATAGGGAGGGGGTGGCATATCCCCTATTTAGGCAGCATAGGGCTGAAATTCAGAGTACAAGTAATGTAGAAAATTCAGCATCTAATAGCTGGGGGGGGAGCCACCAAGGAGAAGTGAAAGACTGGCTGGGAAAGAGCGTAAAGGGTCAGTGCAGGATTTTCACCAACCTCCAGGCAAGACAGTGGGATGGAAGCAGAAACAGCAAGGGCCACGTCCTTGGAACACATGAGTTTGGTAATGACACCCACTATTTCAAATGTAAGTCAGTTTATGTTTGTATACGGTTTTTCAGGTGGGGTGGGATGAGGACCTCCAGCAAGATTATTAGCTTTGTGATCAGATCTCCTCACCAGTGAGGTATACTTCAGGTGTTGAACATTGTGCTCCCCATGTTCGTGATGATGAGATCAAGTATGTTTTCTCCTCTTGCCGGGGATGGTGACTAGTTGTTCCATGGCATTTGGTTTATGAATCTCCAGGAATGTTTGAAGTAATTTGGGCTTGAGTAGTGTTTCCCAGTCTATATTTGGGTGGTCAATTGTCACCTAGTATAATGGGTAGTTTGGAGATACATTTATCCCTCCAGTGTTTTCAGGAAAGCCATGTGAGGTTCCTGGGTTTGTGGCGGTGGCCTGTAACATGCTAAGTGCAAATTGCAGAGCACAGTCTTGCCTATGGTTAATTGCACCCTGGATGGTCTCCGATGCGCTTGATCGCGCGTTGCCACCAATCTTGAGGTGTGGGTGTCGCAACAGTTGATGAATATGGACACCCTCCTTTCATGTGGTATTGTCCGAATTTTGGGGCGGAACGGGCATGATATGAGGTAAAACCTGATAGTGCTGGGGTGCTCTCAGGAGCCTTAGAACCAGGTTTCTGTCACAGCACAGACATGATGTTCTCCATACTGAGAAGGGGCCTCGAGTAAGGCGTTAGCATCTTGAGATTGAGACTTCTGGCATTGAGTAGCATTACCCTTAGTTTTTTTCCATTATTGAGTTCTAGGGTGGTAGGTTTTAGAATTTGAGCCTTGGCCTAAAGAAAGGCACTCATGGGGTGGCATGTGTACATCTCGCCAATATCCAGAATCCCAGGGGTGACAGGTGCAAGCCATCCCTCGCTTAGGAAGCAATGACGGCTTGTCCAGCATGTCATCCCAGGCAGATGCAGACATTGGATCCCCTTTGAATGACACGCAGAATTTAAGCCTAAATTGTGCGAAAGCTGATCATCTTATCTCTGTGATTGTGGCATCATTTTTGGTGAGGTAGGATACTGCTCAATGTCAGGGTCATACCTGCCTGGGCTACATAATCGAAGAGCTCCTCCAAATGTCCTCTTTCATGTAGTCTCAGGGAGGTACGATCTCAGTGTCCGTTTACACCAAGCGTGTGGACAATGACTGGAGTCAGACCTTTTACCTGCTGTTGAGAGACCTGTACTTGCGTTATGTGTGGCAGATTCTAGCGCCCGACAGGCAGCTTACTGCTGACCTTCTCGCTTATTCAATCTGGTGAGCGGGATCAGTCAGTGTGTTCAGACTATTGAGTCACCAATCAGCGACGGTATGTTTGTGCATTGTGTTTGTCGCATGGGCCATGACTGTTTGACACTCAGACTCATGTGGTCTATGTGTTGCAGGTGTTGTGTTCTGAGGTGGTAGTTGTTTGGGTCAGTACTGCTTTCGGTGGCCTCTACTGTTTTGGTAGATTTTGGTCAGAGCCTCCAGTATGTCTTTCAACAGTGAAATTATGTGTATGATTTGAAGTTGTGATGGTACTATGTGTGACTAAATTAATATATTGTGTGTGGTTATCTTCTCCTCCTGTCTGGTCTTGCTCCAGTCCTATGTTGAGAGAGCTCAGCCTCCAGTTTGGCCGCATAAGTGCATCTCTGCATGTATTTGTGTTTGGTGGGAGGAGAGGGTTGTCTGTGTACATGAGGCATTGTAACATTGCCTCAATATTCACAGGTTCACCAGCTGACCAGGAGAGGACACTAGCAACTGTTCCCACGTCATACTAGAATGAATAGACAAAAAACTTAAAAGATTTCAGGGGATGTGGGTGACCGAAATGGGGTTAGGTTTTTGGGGTACTGTCTCCAACAAGAGTGCTAACAATGTGATAAGTACTGTAGTAGCAAGTGCTAGGCTTTACAGATAGAGAATAGTCTACTTGGGTCAAGTAGAGATGAATTTTTAGTTATAGGATCGCCTATTAGATCAGTAGTATAGCTTGAGGAAGGTAGTTTTAAGGGAAAATTTGGAGAGTGGACTTTAGATGGCCTGAATAGTTTAAACTTAGCGTTTTATACCAGGGGGCTGGAAAAAGCTAGAAACTGGCCCAAAACGACCAATAAACTACCAGTTACCGGCTGAAACCTCACAAAACTGAACAAAAGGCAGCTCAATGCTTCCCACTCCCACTGGTAAGCAAGGTAACTTCCTCTCCCCCAAATAAGGCAAGGAAACAGTACACAGGAACTACAACCAAAGCCCAGGAGTCAGCAACTCTGAAACTGGACTAAACTACCTCAGTAAAGCGGGAAAAACAAGAGATATATTTTTTTCGTTTTTTTTTTTTTTTTTTTTTTTTAAATAGGCAGAAACAGGTACAGCAAACACTTATAAATGCTATAAATCAGCTATTATAGCTTACAGAAGAATTGCTACAAATACAGTCAAAAAGTAACAAACAAGGATTCCAAGTGCAATATTAAGTTAAATGCAGTAAAAACAGTTTCAATGTAACAGAAAGGCAGGCGAAATACAGTCGCTAGGTATTCAGATGTGGAAAGCAACAGAAAATATACTTAGTATCAAGAAAAGTCGCTTATTCAGCTCTCTGTAGCCTGAATTACTCTGCTGGCCGTGGAGTCTGTGCTGAGTAGGTACAAGCTGGAAAATGCGTTTAGCATTTTATACCAGGGGCTGGAAAAGCTAGAAACTGGCCCAAAACGACCAATAAACTACCAGTTACCGGCTGAAGCCTCACAAAACTGGACAAAAGGCAGCTCAATGCTTCCCACCTCACTGGTAAGCAAGGTAACTTCCTCTCCCAAATAAAGGCAAGGAAACAGTACACAGGAACTACAACCAAAGCCCAGGAGTCAGCAACTCTGAAACTGGACTAAACTACCTCAGTAAAGCGGGAAAACAAGAGATATATTTTTTACGAATTTTTTTTTAAAAATAGGCAGAAACAGGTACAGCAAACACTTATAAATGCTATAAATCAGCTATTATAGCTTACACAGAAGAATTGCTACAAATACAGTCAAAAGTAACAAACAAAGTTCCAAGTGCAATATTAAGTTAAATGCAGTAAAAACAGTTTCAATGTAACAGAAAGGCAGGCGAAATACAGTCGCTAGGTATTCAGATATGGAAAGCAACAGAAAATATACTTAGTATCAAGAAAAGTCGCTTATTCAGCTCTCTGTAGCCTGGATTACTCTGCTGGCCCACGTGGAGTCTGTGCTGAGTAGGTACAAGCTGGAAAACGCGCGTTTAGGTCTAAAGTAAGTTCAAACAATTCATCCACAATGCAGGAGATAGTGTTAAATATTTGGCAGAAGCAGTAGAAAGGAGAAGGTCATGTTGGCTTATGTCTAACTAGTGAAGATCTAATTTATCCCCTCATGGGAAATTAATTAGAACACAATTACACCTAGCATTGCATAGGCCCTTCTGCATGCTCTCTTTGTATGTCTCTCCTTCTCTCCCTCTCTCTCTGTCTTGTCCTGTCCTGTGAAATATGCCAGTCCTTCAAGAATAGGTATCATTTATTTTCTTGTATTAGTTCATTTGAGAATTATGTAACAGCTTTAGAAAATGCATGGGGACACACACACACAAACACTTAAAATATCGTGGCAAACAGTATATAGATTTACTTGCCCTGATTCCCTGTCATCAGAACAGTGCACACCTCTCTATATGCAGACACACACATGAGTATTCAAAGTCATCAGAATGACATTCAAAATAAAGACAATTAAAATAGTGCATCAAACATTATACAGATTTACTTGTCCTGATTCCCCATCATCAGAACAGCGCATACCTCTCTATATGCAGATGAACTAAAAACAGTGCCAAAAACAGTTTACATAGAAAAGAAAAGAAGTAAATGCAAAATGTGTGTGGTAATAAAATAATGCCTAGATAAATTCATTTGTCCTTATTTGAGCACGCCCCTTAGAACAGCATCTTCCAGAAGTAACGTTTGAATTGAAAGCAGCAATCTACTGAATACGGACTACAACAACCTGGCAGCAAATATTACAGAGCAGCAGTCCCTAAACAACAATCCCACACACACAAGCTCTGAACTGAATACATTTCTTCCGGAAGCAGCAGCAATCTACTGAATAGGGGCTTACCCAGACGTTTAACTTAAAAACAAACTGGGAACAAATGCAGACACACAGAGCAGCGGCCCCTGTACTATTGAAAACAGCAATCTCACACACACACACACACACACACACACACACACACACACACACACACACACACACACACGCGCGTTCTGAACTGAATACAGTTCTCTTGGAAGCAAGCAAGTGAAGCAAGCAACCCTTACAAATGTCGAGCAGCAATTCCCTTAGAAATGAATACAGCAACACTCACTGGCAGCAAAAAAAAAACAGTTTAAAATTGTGCAGCCGGAGAAAAGAATAAGATGGGAGCTACCCCACACACACTACACACATGCATCATGCCTACAAATAAAATGCATTTTGTGTTCTTTTTCTTACCTTTTCTCATCCCGACCTGTGGACATGAGTGGGTGGGTGCTGGGCGGACACTGCAGAAGCAGAACTTAAATTGTGCACAGCAAGACTCTGCTCCACTTAATGCCATGCTGCTATATTCCCTATTTCCCTCCAAAACATTTCAAATATCTGACCAAGACTGAGTCCAACAGGCAGTCTGTCACATGAAGCTGATGTCATCACATGCAACCAGTAGGCTGGCAATGTGTGGTGACATCAGCCATAAATTTAAAGCTAGATATATATATATATATATATATATATATATATATATATATATATATTGTTAGAAAAATGTGTATTTGAATACATGAGAAATGCTAGTTTAAAAGCAAAGTAGTATGTAATGCATTTTATTCTATTAATCATATAGTAGTAAAATTAATTCATGTCTAAATGTGAAGTAGTTTTGAAACTGCAGTGTGGCTTGAAGCAAGGCTGATCTCTGACCCTGGCAGAATGCTAGCTTAGCAAGTTTTAATGTTTATGCTTTTCACAAGTGATTATCTGCTGGGTCAGGAAATTAAATGTGTGAAATAATGAAATCTTCTGCTCTTTCCTGTTGGAATGATCTGGCCTTGTATATGTGTTACTTAGATAGCATGCAGCTGTGTGAGAAAGTGTAACAGAACAAAGACATGCATTAAAAGACTGAAGCTGCTATCGTATTCGAACTGATATGAAACCTTGAATAAGTAACTTTACAGAAAGACATTATGACTGACCAGCTGGATAGCAAGGCCGTATTGTATCTAAAAGAAAAGTTTTTTTAAAATATACTGCATCAGCACATTAAAAGAATAGAGGCTTGTAAGCTAAAGTGATGTAGATGCCCTGTGACATATCACGTCAGTAAGGTGGGCATATGAATGTTAAACCTATATAAAATTGTGTGCTTCCTGTTTCATGTCAGACAAAATTCTGAACTTGTACATTTTTTGCCTCCTGGTGTACACTAGTAAACTTTTGAATCTGAACCTCCTGTGTATTGAATTCTTAATTTTATTTAACAGTTTGGTCCTTTAGAGACGGAATTCCCTTGGTAAGCTGCAGATCAGAGCATATCGGTGGTCGAATACTGCACAGGAGAAGTTACCGAAATGGTTCTTCTTGAGTGAAAATACCTCCGACTGAATTGTCGTGTGTAAAGAGGCTGGCCACTTTCTGATCTGTGGCCGAAAAGCGGAACTTGAATGATTTTCAATACCGGAGGCTCAGGTAAGAAGAATTTGTCTTTTTTCTGTTTTAGATCAGGGACTAGGTTACAGTATATTGTTGTCAAGATTTGTTTTGCAGATCAGGGACAAAAGGAAGTACTGTATATTTGGTCATAGATCAGGGTAACAGAATAAGGTAGACAGTTATTCTAGATAAACTGTAAACAGGAACTAAGAACTTGATATCATGTGATAAAAAAAGGTTATGTAACATTTTCTTTGACATGGGTAATCAGTGCACTAAAACCTCGTGAGATCCGCCCCAACCGAAGATGCAAAGTACATGCAATTACATCATTCTGATAACGTTAGGTATTATACGAAATGGGTTAATAAATATGAATTTGATGGTAAACTAGATAAACCTTCACTAGTTAAACTCCTTAAACAGCTTAAATCTGATGCAGGAGGTCAGGCAAAAAAGCAATGCCAACTAGGCATTCCTCAAGTACACAGGTGGATTGAGGAAGCAAATCATAGAGAACAGAAGCTTAAAAATTCAAAAACATTATTTTTAGACAAAGAGGATAATAACTTGGTAATAGCTACAGCTCCTCCTCCTCCCTTGCCCCCTCCCTTACCCTTTTCAGGATATGAAGAGAGGGGACAGGCTGGTCCACCTCCGTGTTATCCTGAAGTTTCAGTAAGACCACAACCATTTGTTAGAGATCCTATTGAGACTAGGTCCCGCACACGTAAAACACATAGGGACACAGAGTCATACCAAATAGAGAGAAATCTACAGGATGAGAGTGAGGAAGAAATATGCCCACTTATAGAAGTTCCAAATCCTCAGGCAGGACAGGAAGGACAAGACCCAACACTCTTAGTATATATACCATGGACACCGGAGGACATCCGGAAGGCTACTGAGGGAATCCCCCATCCAAAAGTTAATTTTACGAAATTTTTAGATTTACAAGGCATGAGGTTAAGTTACCACTTGAATGGGGAAGAAGTAGAAAAAGTAGTAAGACAAATTATAGGTCCAGATTGGCACATGATTTGTGGCACCTGGAATCCTCGTAATGCAGAGCTTAGACCACTCCCACATAGTGACGCAGAGTTAGACAACAGAGTGAAAGGTCTGACAAACTGAATCTCTGAGAAATGGAAACCTAGAGCAGACTGGACTTGCATTAATCAATGCATACAACAGGAAAATGAGACAATAGATGGATATTATGCTAGATTATTAGAATGTTTTAATAATCATAGTGGTATGTCAGTTCCTGAGAACCAAACAAATGATTCCCCGTATGAACAAAAATTAAAAAATGCATTTTTGAAAGTTTGCATTGCACCTATTAGTAGCTTCATTACGAAGCATATGATAGATCATCGAACAGGGAGGCTACAAGCCTTACTCGAATACGCTAGACATGATGAGAGACATTTTAATAGTAAAAAGAAAAAGAAGGCACAAGTCTTCACTGCTGAAGATGGAGCTGAAGTGTTTGTATTACAGTCAGGTAAAAAGGGCAAGAAGAATGTCCAGGGAAACAAACAGTCTGACAAACGATCAGAAGATTCTGAAGAGAAGAAAAAGAAAGGTGAATGCTTCAAGTGCAGAAAAAAAGGACATCTAGCAAGGGATTGTAGGCAAAACAAAAAGGTAATCACAGAAGATAAGGGAGATGAGGACTGACTATATGATAGTGAGGATACGTCGAGTGGAAGTCAGAAATCATCAGGAAAAGTTAAGAAACAGAAAGCAAATGTAAATGTGATAGAGGGAGTAGAGGAAGTGCAAATAGATATGGAGGATGAAGAAAGTGAAATTTTGGATTTAGCATTATTGAGCTTAGAGCTCTACTTGGCAGATACGAAACCAGAAGTTACACTTCTGGTGGAGGGAAGGGAAGTCAAATTCCTGTGTGACTCAGGAGTGTCACGGACTTTGATACACCCCTCCAAGTTACCAGAATAATCCGAATCATCTGATTATATACTAGTAAAAGCCGCAAATGGACAGGTATACAGGGAGCCACTTTCCCATGATATAGCAATAACTGACCCTGTTTCAGGTATGACCCAGAGAAGTAAAATAGTTGTTTCTGCAAAGTGTCCAGTAAACCTATTGGGCAGGGACCTTATGCAGATATTTGGCATAGCAGTAGTTCCAACTGTACAAGGTATGGAGGCACAGAGACAAATGGATACCTTTGTAGTGCAACCAGAGGGTGAAACTTTTTACTGGTACAGCCAGGACCTAGTCACGACTGGTCCAGGGGCAGTAACCGAAGAGCTGATGAACATAGCCATCAGTAAAGCCCCCTCCCTTGACACTGATCGACAGCATTTGTTACACTGTACTCTATACTACTGTACTACACCAGGACCTGATAGAGAATATGAGCAAGAATTGTTTAGAAATCGTGCAACTAGATTGGTTTTGCGTACTTTGTACTGGGATGCTGAGGGGAACAGTGTAGTTAGCTGTTCATTACCTCAAGAATTCCTTGCATTGTATAGATCAAATTGGTTGCCACATGTCAGCTTGACAAAGAACAAAGGTGTTAAATGGGCAGATTTAGGAGAAAAAGTAACAAGATGGGAGAAACAGACTGATTTAGAATTATCAGAACAAGGGATACAAAAACAAAAACTGAATTGGTTGACACAGACACATCCAGCTGTACACTTGCAATCTAGTGAGGACAGCTGATTAGCATTCTTGTTAGAAGAAGAAGAAGAAAAGACCTTATGTGAAATTCCAACAACTCTCTGGTCAACAGGCAAGTCAGATGTAGGACTTATTCGAACAGCAGGACCAGTTACAATTACCCCAAAGTCAGCTTTTAGACCACAGAAAAGACAATACCCTTTGAGAAAGGATGCAGAAATAGGAATTAAGCCTATAATAGCAGCATTACTCAAAGAAGGAGTACTGGTAGAATCTCCTGATTCACCATGTAATACACCCCTATTTCCTGTTAAAAAGCAAACGGGAATGGCGGATGGTACAAGATTTACAAGCTGTAAACAATGCAGTAATACCTAGAGCACCCACAGTGCCAGACCCACATACGTTGTTGAATGATTTAGAACCGCAACAGAAGTATTTCTCTGTGGTAGATATTAGCAATGCTTTCTTTTCAATACCTATACATCCTGATAGTCAATATTGGTTTGCATTTACATTTCAGGGTAAAAGGTATATGTATACTTGACTACCACAGGGATATTGTGAGAGCCCGACAATATTTGCACAAGAAATGGCTAGCAACCTGGCAGGGTTTACCCCACCGGGAGGTAGTCAAATTCTACTTTACGTAGATGACATCTTGCTAGCAGCCCCCACCCAGCAGCAGTGCAGGGAGGATACAGTAGCATTATTGAAATTTTTAGCAACACAAGGACACAAAGTAAACAAAAGTAAGTTGCAACTTTGAAGAAAACAAGTTAGATACCTAGGATATGTAATATCCAATGAAGGTAGAATACTAGATGAGGAAAGAAAAACAGCGATTTTGCCAGCACCCAAACCAACAACCAAGAAAGAAATGATGTCTTTCTTAGGTACAACTAATTTTTGCCGGAGCTGGATAACAAATTATGCTTTGGAATCTGCTCCACTGACTGACTTGATATATAAGACACCAATGGCAGCACAAGATATTTTACAATGGACAACTGAAGCAGAAACGGCTTTCTGCAGGTTGAAGCAGTTGATAGCTTCTTCATTAGTTTTAGGACTTCCAAATTACCACAAACGGTTCTTTCAGACCATAGATTGTAAGCAAGGATATATGACGTCAGTATTGACGCAACAACATGGGGACAAGCAACGCCCCATAGCCTACTATTCATCACAGTTAGACCCAGTGGTGCGATCTTTGCCTCACTGTGTACTGCTTAGTAGTTGCAGCCGCAATGGCAGTACAGGCTTCGGCCTCAGTGGTGTTATTCTACCCTCTCACATTGAGAGTGCCTCATGCAGTTGCAATAATTTTACTGTAAGAGAAAGTGGCATACCTTTCTCCTGCTAGACATCTTTCATGTATGACTATACTGCTGAGCCAACCTCATATGACAATTGAATGATGTACGACATTGAATCCATTGACATTACTTCCAACTCCTGCGGAGGGCACACCACACAGCTGCCTGCAGGAAATTAAACAGTTAGCTTTACCTAGACAAGATCTTACAGATATGCCCTTGGATAATGCCGAGGTGACATATTACGTGGACAGCTCATGCAGAAGGGGTACTACAGGGAAGAATCTGGTGGGGTATGCAGTAGTTACAGACACTGAAATTTTAGAAGCTCAATCCTTACCACACAACTTATCTGCACAAGCAGCAGAATTGATAGCTTTGACAAGGGCATGTACTTTAGCAAAAAATAAGTGTGAACATATATACTGATAGTCAGTATGCTTTTTCTACAGTACATGTATTTGCACAACAATGGAAAAATAGAAAAATGATAACATCTAGTGGAAAACCTATTAATCATGCGCAATTTATTTTGGAGTTATTAGAATCTATTCAGTTACCTACCAAAGTAGCTATTTGTAAATGTGTAGCTCATACAAAACAGCAGGATAAGATTTCAAAAGGGAATGCACGAGCTGAAGCAGCTGCAAAGCAAGCAGCCTCAGACTCAGAAACTTTACTTTTAAATGAGGAATTACAACCCTCTGAGATTTTAGATTTAGACATGTTAAAAACAATGCAGACGCTTATACAAGAGCGGAAAAACAAAAATGGGTAAAATGAGGTGCAATTCTTGAGAATGGACTGTACATTTCCAAAGAAAGAAAACCGATATTGCCGTCTAATTTATTTAGATACGCAGCTTTGCTGAGCCACGGGCAGTGCCATGTCTCAACAGGGGGGATGGTACAGTTAGTGAATCGAATATTCCAAACATACGGATACACAAATTACACAAAAAAATTTTGTGCAGCTTGTCATACTTGTAACAAGCATCACACACAAGGGGCATTTAAAACCAAGCAAGGAAGTTTTCCTATACCACCATACCCGTTCCATACTATTTGTATGGATTTCATAGAATTGAATAAATGTGAAGGGAAAAAGTTTTGTTTAGTTATTGTAGATATGTTTTCTAAATGGGTAGAAACTTTTCCAACTAAAAACCCGGATGCAGCAACAGTGGTGAAAGCCCTGATGAAAGAAGTAATCCCTAGATTTGGCATTCCGGAGAGGATTTATAGTGAAAATGGCACGCATTTTGTGAATCAGATGATTCACCAGCTTGGGAGATTTTTTTGGTATCTCCTTAAAGAACCATTGTGCTTACCACCCACAGTCAGCAGGACTGGTGGAAAGGTACAATGGTACCTTAAAAAACAAGCTTAGGAAGCTAGTAGAAGAGACCCAAAAGAATTGGATATACTGTTTGCCTTTATCACTGCTGAGTATGAGAACGGTTCCAAATGTAAAGGGATTGACTCCCTTTGAAATGATTTTTGGGAGAGCATATTATATGCCTCAGTGGAAAGCTCTCATGCCTGCAGATCAGGAGGCTGACAGTTCATTAGCTAGTTATATGAGGAAACTGTTAACAAATAAATCTGTTTTGCAGTTTAACTCTTTTTCAGATAAGGAACAGACCAAACCGGTGGAAGCAGTCTTGGCTCCTGGGACATACGTCTGGCTGAAAGTGACGAAAAGGAAGAATTGGGCGAGTCCAAAGTGGTAGGGACTGTACCAGGTTCTGTTGGCAATGCCTACTGCAGT
This sequence comes from Protopterus annectens, assembly GCF_019279795.1. Lineage (NCBI taxonomy): Eukaryota > Metazoa > Chordata > Ceratodontiformes > Protopteridae > Protopterus > Protopterus annectens. The sequence continues at coordinate 674,254,454 of NC_056730.1, read as the reverse complement.
TAGAGTGGCTGAGAGGACGTCCTGGGTTCATTTGACGCATTGTAAACCAGTAAAGAACTTTCAACTTGATAAAAACTTTGTGACTGATACACGACCAGACCGAGATGGCCAAAAACAAAGTGAATAGAAGTTTAGATCAACCCCAAAGATGTTGCATAATCATTTTGCTGTGTGTACATTTATTAACTGTAATTGTGACAATTTTCCTCTTACTGTGGTTTATCCTACGCACAACCACACAAGTGAAAGTGGGAAGGTGTGATGAAGCATCTATATACTGGCATCCAAATTTTAACACATACCTGGCCATGAAACGTGTGTATGCAGAGACTATGAACATTTCAAATTGCTGTGTTTGTACAGCTATACCAACAGCATATGGAGGACTGGTAATGTCCACTGTCCCTTTGGGGATAAATGAGACTTGGGAGAATTTACTTTTCGACACAGGAACTGTGAGATCACAGGATAAAATAGCTTTATTTTTACCTGTCACACAAAAAGGAATTGTATGTTTCTATAAAAATGACACTCTCCAGGTGGGCTAGAGCAATTGCAATATAACCATATCTTACCGATGTTATATTAAGAATAGTAATGGCAATACTTTTTGCAATACTAATTATGACTCGTATTTAAACTCATTGAAAGCAACTATGAGTGACATTCAAAAAAATCCAGTTTTGTTTAAACAATTGTCAGTTATAGATCAGAAAATGTTTCATGCAGGGCTGATGCATATTAGTACTAAAGTAGAAAACTGTTATTTGTGGGAAAAATTCATATAAATGGTTACCTGAGAATTGGTCCGGCTGTTGTTTTTTGGGTTACTTGGTTCCGGCAATAAGACATACTGCAGAATTACCTTTGAGTAAGATACGAAACGTAAGGGAAACAGCTCAAAAATCCGAAGGTCCAGTTAAGAAACCTGTGAATCCAGTTGGGAAGATTGAAGCTGGTTGGAAAGACCATAATTCAGTAAAAGACAAAAGCGAATTGACTCATATGGACTTGAGTGACAGTGTTATATCCTGGGCAGGAATACTTCCAGCCTATGGAGCAGTCAAATCGATCTGGGAGCTGAGGAAGTTGTCAAAACTTCTCGAAGTAATGAGTAATGCAACTTTTTCCACCCTAGAACTGGTAACTGATGAACTGAATGCAATGAGAACTGTTGTGCTACAAAATCGGATGGCTCTTGACTTCACCCTAGAGGTGAGAGGTGGTACGTGCGCACTTATCAAAGAAGAATGCTGTGCTTTTATTCCTGACAATCGTCATGAGATAACTAACCACCTAGAGGTAATTCAACAAGTATCAGCCATGACTGAACCAGGCCCAAACCCACTGACGGACTTTTTCCAGAATCTATTTGGGGGGTGGGGTTCCATCCTAATGAATATTCTGATTGCCATTTGTGTTGGTATACTCCTAATAGGAGCATGTGTATGCTGTGGAATTCCCTGCATGAAAAGATTAATCAAAGACTTTGTTGATGTATCTGTTACTGAAACTTTCTACCAAGATATTGAAATTGAAAGATTGATCTCAGATGATGCTTTCTCTAAGGGATAAATTGAATGACTCATCTAGCTGAAAATCCTGAGTGGAAAAGGCTAGGAGACGAAATGACACTATGCATACTTCGAAATAGAATAAAAAGTATTAATAGGGGGGAAAATGTTAGAAAAATGTGTATTTGAATACATGAGAAATGCTAGTTTAAAAGCAAAGTAGTATGTAATGCATTTTATTCTATTAATCATATAGTAGTAAAATTAATTCATGTCTAAATGTGAAGTAGTTTTGAAACTGCAGTGTGGCTTGAAGCAAGGCTGATCTCTGACCCTGGCAGAATGCTAGCTTAGCAAGTTTTAATGTTTATGCTTTTCACAAGTGATTATCTGCTGGGTCAGGAAATTAAATGTGTGAAATAATGAAATCTTCTGCTCTTTCCTGTTGGAATGATCTGGCCTTGTATATGGGTTACTTAGATAGCACGCAGCTGTGTGAGAAAGTGTAACAAAACAAAGACATGCGTTAAAAGACTGAAGCTGCTATTGTATTCAAACTGATATGAAACCTTGAATAACTAACTTTACAGAAAGACATTATGACTGACCAGCTGGATAGCAAGGCCATATTGTATCTAAAGGAAAAGTTTTTAAAATATACTGCATCAGCAGATTAAAAGAATAGAGGCTTGTAAGCTAAAGTGATGTAGATGCCCTGTGACATATCACGTCAGTAAGGTGGGCATAGCTTGAATGTTAAACCTATATAAAATTGTGTGCTTCCTGTTTCATGTCAGAGAAAATTCTGTACTTGTACGTTTTTTGCCTCCTGGTGTACACTAGTAAACTTTTGAATCTGAACCTCCTGTGTATCGAATTCTTAATTTTATTTAATATATATATATATATATATATATATATATATATATATATATATATATATATATATATATATATAAATAATAAAAAATTGGAAATTAAAGGGGCCACTTGGAAATTCATGGCACCCCATTATTTTGCCTTCAAAACCAGTAAATACAGAGGAAATCAGTATGGTTAATAGGTATGACGAAGTGGTTCGTGTCTGTTTAGCACAGCAGTGTGCCTTGAATATTCATGAAGGCATGCTGCTGTACTTCTTATATGGACAGGAACTGTGAACAAGTGCAGCGGGTGTGTCCAAATAGTGCACAATCACTGAACATGCCTCTGCATTCAAAAAGTGTACGGCACTTTCTAAGCCAAACTGGCATATTAGAGATTCACTCTAATACTATGCCAGTATTTCAGTGTCTGCGGACATGGAAATGTGATAATGATCATTTCAGTGTCCACGGACACTAAAAGAAACACTGGCATGAAGAAAGCAATGTGGGGGGGGGGGGACAGGTTCTTTGACACATACACTGCATTGTTAAAGTGCCAGACAACACTTCTGCAACCTGCTAAATTAGGAAATGTGTGCAAATGCACACATAATGGGGGATAAATCCCCCAAAATTGACAAAACACACATATAGCCCTCACAAACATAGAAAGTTGATTGAGAATAGGTCATGCATTCGCATGAATTACAGAAGGGTAAAAGTCTGAAAGCAAATGTATGCCAATATTCCCTTACAGCAGTGCATGTAGACAAAGGCACAAATGATGGGAGAAATAAATAATAAATTAGCGACCCGTCTGAAAATTTGCCCTCACACACTTAGAAAGTTTATAGAAAACATGATATGTATTAGCAGAAGTTCCTGAAGGATAGAAGTCTGAAAGCCAAATTAATGCCATTATTTCACAATTGCTTTACTCAATGATTTGTTAGAATATCACAAGACTCACTTATATAACATAATAATCTAATTATAATATAAACATCTGTTTTTTCAAGCCTAAGGAATGTTTAAGCATAGCTAAGCGTGTGTGTGTGTGTTATGGCCATCTGCTTAGCATAGCTTAAACATCCCCTAGGAGATAAATGAAAATATAGAGATGAACTTGCCAAGCTGAGATAGTTTAGTGGTTAGAGTCCTGGCTTTACATGCAGCTGTTCATGGTTCCAGTATCAAGACAGGCTACTTATTTTTCTATGAGAAAGTTGTGTTAAAACTATTTTTATAAACTTAAATTATGTAGCAACTGTTTTTTGTCAACCAGGGTAGTGTAGCAGGTCCAAAAGTGAGATGTATGTCTAAAAAAGATGCAAAACCCCCATATAAACACAAGTGCCCCATACAGTATAGTCACACAAGAATATAATGTAATGAAAGCACATAGGGAGATGTCATGGAAGGTAAACATAAAATTGTAATATCAATCCCGCAATCCTGATACTTTATAAAATGAAACAAAATAGTCAACCTTACCAAGTCTTGAACCCAGGATACTGTGCTCTACAATCACAGCAACATATCACTTCACCATCTGAGCTGTGGGAATGTGCAATGCTTTAAATAATATATCATGCATTCTGATTATTTAACATTAAGTAAAACTCCATTAGTCCCAAGTCTGAAACCCATGACCCTGTAAACTATATTCAGTGAAATGCAACCTCCACACCATCTGAGCTGGAGGAGTTAGTGTTGCTTTTTCAAACATATCATGGAATAGAGGCATACAACATTAGTGAGAAAGCTCTGTGGAATCATTCATGTGTTGTATATAGACAGATACATACACACACACACACATATATATATATATATATATATATATATATATATATATATATATGTATATATATATTTGTTGAAACATATATATGAAATACTGGATATATACTGTTATGTACATATATATATATATATATATATATATATATATATATATATATATATACATACACACACACACACATACACACACACACACACACACACACACACATATATATATATATATATATATATATATATATATATATAAATGTATGTACATAACATGCAGTGCAGTCAGACCTCAAAATCATCCCTCTCAACCTCTTAGTGCAAGGCACCTGTGTAGGCTGTAAAGGGGGTATAGTCCAGATATAGGGACATATTACAACTATCACTGTTGGAAATGAAGACATTTGTTACAGCAGCAGGGTGCATTTCAGCAGACAATTACTGAAGGATATGAGGATGGAAACTGAAATGTTATGTCATTATTTACGGACATAAATCATTGGATCATCACAGTGATTTACCAGACAAATACAAATAAATTGTGGAACAGAACAAAAGTATGGGCCAACCATGTGGACATTCTGAGAAAATCCTGGCAGAGGAGAGGTATGCTCCGAACATCTTAGTGCAATGAATCTGTACCAAGCCTGACAATATGGGGGGGGGGGGGAGAGGCATGAAATTAGGGATATATCCAAAATATGTGAGTAGATAAGCTGAGAAAGTTGATGTAGTAACACTATACGTCCTAACATATATTGACTGAAATATCACAAGTCTGCGACTCAGTTGCTTCTCATTAGTTATTGACCTCAATCCCCACATCATCCCACTGATGTGTCAGGAATATATAACAGTTATAGGGACCAGACCAATGATATCGGCCAGACAACAGGAAATCCTATGAATCTGTGGACACAACACAATGGTAGGGAAACTACACTCAGCTAACAAGCAGCAGCCAAACTACAATCAGACAGACACAACACTATCCATATCCAGCTATGGGGCTGTACACATGCATTTGCAAATATAACAGCCACTACAGGGATGTAACACTAGTGGAAAACAGACACTGGTGTGAAAGTGCATGCTCACAACCAATTGCACCACAGTCACAGAGACATACCAGTAAGCACACTGAACAATACAGTATAATGACTGTGTGAGCAACAATATCCCATTTGCCACTCACACATTACCCCTACATATACTACCCAAATCCCAGTTTAGTGGGAATCCTGAGGTGTTATGGGACATGTCACGGTCTGCTTGTACAAACATATACATGCGATAGGGAACCAGAAACTGGAGCAGCATGCACAGTCAGATAGAAAGGGCCCATGACACTCACGTGCCCCCCCTACACAGCCCAAATAACATGTACAGACTACACTGCTACACAATTCTGACAGTCTGTTAACAATGGCCAGACATACACAGACTTCTCAAATGTACAGTTTCCCACAGAATGTATAGGCACAGGACACATATCTATGTCCACTGCCTTGTTACATGTCTGAGGGTCTATGACATCACTGGGATGGTAGTAGGATTGAAGGCAATAAATAATGATACTACATACATCTGAACCTCTTAGTGCATGACATCTGGACAAAGCCTGACATAACTGGGGAGGGCAGAGACCCAAACACAGAGGTATATTGGACATATTGCTGTCATAAATTTAGACAGTTGCTGGTGCTATTGGGTTTGTTGTCACATATCTATTCTGAGGGATATTAAGTCAGTAATACCAATGGATGTTAGCATGTACTGACTGCATTCCCCAGATTATTCTACTGATTAGCCAAGGACAAATTAGCCAAGGACAATGACTGTGTGGGGAACTGACCAAACATATGAGCCACACATCTGGACAGTGTCTAGGCCTTTGAACAATGTAGAGGTATGACCTCAGTCATGTAACAGAAGGGAAATTACCTGATAGCTGCCACAAATGTCACCCAGCACCTTATGAAGCACAGTAAGACCAATATAACACTCTCCCACATCAGCTCTGGGCATTTACCCATGTATATTCAAATATAACATGCACTACAGGGATGGAACTGTAGTGGAAAGCAGATAGTGGTGCAAAAATGTCCACCAAAAAACATTTGCACCACAGTCATAGCAACATACCAGTACCCAAAATGAACTTCAGAGTACAACGGCTGTCTGAACAAACATATCCTGATTGCCAGTCACACACTATACTGACATATTCTGGCCAAAATCACAGCGTACTGGGAATCCTGAGGTGATACAGGACATTTCACAGTCAGCCCCTACAAGCATATAGACCTGATAGACCACCAGCAGCTGTAGCAGTATGCACAGTCAGATAGGTAAAGGATGTATGGCACTCACATCTGCTACTCTCCTTACCCAGCCCAACAAACATCTACACACAACACTTATACACAGTCTTGGCAGTCTGGTCACAATGACCAGACATTTATAACTGTCATATGTACAGATTTCCACTGAATTTCCATGGTGTGGAACCACAATCCTGGCCACTGCCACATACCATGGCCAGGAGTCTGCTTGGTCACTGGGATGATAAAGGAGTGCATTCAGTAATTAATTATATACCATACCTCTGCACTTCATAGTGCAGGACATCTGGACAATGCATGACATACTTGTGGGACAGAGGGCCAGAAAAAGGGACACATCATACATAATGGTGTTACTAACTGAAACAGTATTTGGTGTTACATGTGTTGTTGTAAAATCACATCCCTGAAGGATATGATGTCTGGAACACCAATGGATGTCAACATTTAGTAACTACAATCCTCATATTGTCCTACTGACACCACAAAAACAAACATTGTTCAAGGAACTCAAACCACACTGAGCCACCACATGAAGGGTGGAACAACACAAAATAAATCAAACACAGCCAAAAATAATAAGCAGGGCACACCACAACGCTGAAAGACAAAACACTGCTTTATTCAACAATGGTAGAAATGACTAAGCGCTTTCACCTGCACATCCCAGACTTCATCAGAGTCGTACAACCAAGTCATCATTTCCCTTTTATGCTTTGTTAAAATGACATCACAAAATTGTTCAACTGCTGCCACTTTCAAATACATAAATTGCAATGATATTTAAAAACATTAATCTATTGTTGTATCTATGCTAATAACCTCAAATAAATAACACCATACAACAGTACGAAAACATATACATAAAATTGTATGAATTACATGTAAATTTTCATATAAAAATTAATTATTATTAATTAAATATTCAAAGCTTTCTGTTTCAAGAGTTGAACAATAGATATGCTGTCATTAATTCCTGGAGTGTTTCTGGCATTAAGCCTTAACTGCCACCTTGTCTCACTTTATACTTGTCTTGCACTTTATAACATTCAACAGTTTGCATTAATTTTAAAAGATTTTTGTTTTTTACTATTGACCGGGTGGTCAAGAACCAGAGGGGTGGTAACCACAGGTTGGCTTTAGAGTTGAGTGAGACAAGGTGGCAGAGTATAGAATTTGTCTGTTGTGGTTTGCCAATACCCCAGGCATGTGAAGGGCATGCAATTTACCATGCACACAACTGTCATTCATAGCTGTATTGCTTTATGTGCATGTTCACTTCTGGTGGGGTTAACTGCATTACATCACAGTGGTCATCACGGGGGCCTTTCTGAAGAAAATGTAACATTACTGTAGCACACCTCACAACCTGTCAGTGCAAGACCTCTGGACAGAGATCAGCAAAATGGGGGGAAAATGACCTTAGGTAGGGACATGGGTGAAACATTACTCTTATACAGTGGATATAAACAGTGTATACACCCTTGTTAAGATGCCAGGTGTTTGTGATATATACAAACTGAGACCACAATATGTCAGTCCACACCATTTCCAACCTTTAATATGACCCATAACATGAACAATTCACTTGTAAAACCAACTAATCTGTTGGGCACCAAATATGGAGTTCACAAAACTTACAATAAGCTGGATGCATACGTGTGCACACCCTTCAAATAATATTTTATTGCAGCAGCTTGTGAGTTACTGACATCATTCAGTCTGCTTGGGTACACACCTGCCATCAAGTAAAGGCACTCTGAGTAACACTAAATAACAGCCTGTTGTCCAATTAGGATATTCATGACATTTGCTCAGTTGCCTGCAACAACAACATTGGGCTTGCAGACAGTTTACAAAGCAGCAAAGGGGTCTCATATTTCAAAGGTATCACTCAGGAGTAGGGTGCAATAACATTACCACAGCATTGCATACATCTTTGAACACAGTGGAGACAGTCATCAAAAAGTGGATTGAATATGGGGCAACAGTGCTGTTGAAAAGAAACTGACATCCCTCCAGAACCAATGAAAAGACATGTCCAAACCTGGTCAGGGAGGCTGCCAGGAGACATACAGCAGCACTGAGGGAATTGCAGGAATCTCTTGCAAGTACTGGTGTTGTGTACTACATGTGAGAACAATCTCCCATATTCTGCATAAGTCTAGCCTATGGGGTAGGGTCAGAAGATGGAAGTATGTCCCCACACCAAAAACTTGCAATACAGCACATCAAGTCTCCCAAATGCATGTGCGCAAATGTGTTATGGTGTAATGAGGCTATGGATCAACCTCACAGCCATAATATCAAAAGGTATGTTTGGTGCACAAGCAACACCCCTCTCCACCTGAAGACCACCATCCCCATAGTGAATCATGCTGGTAGCATTGGCCTGCTGTGGTGATGCTGTCCTAAACCCAGAACTGGGCCTGTTGACATGGTGGTGTGAATTCAGAACAGTTCAGAATAACACTCATGTCTGACCCACATTCATCAGACATCTGCAAGAATACTGAGGATGGGGAGGGGTGTCAGCCTTCAACATGACAAAGACCCGAAGCATACATTCAAGGCTACCTAGGAATGGCTCCATGGTTATGGATTGGCCCAGCCAGAGCCTAGCCCTAAATCCACTAGCAAAACCCCAGTGTGACCTGATGAGGGCTGTGCAGATGAGCTGCATTTGCAATCTGACAGAGTTGGGGGACCTTTGCAATGAAGAGTGGCCAAATAATGCCAAGCCAAGAAGTGCCATGCTGTTAGACAGCTTCCTAAGAATTGTCAATGTTGTAAGTCACTTACAAGGTGCTTCAACAAAGTATGATTTTAAGGGTGTGCACACTTATGCAACCACCATATTGTACATATTTCATTCATTACATTTTACATGTAACACATTTGTTTGTTTATTGATTGGCTTGCACAGGTCATACATCACATGAAAGTTGGGTAATATATTTTAATGCATTATTGCAGTCTCATTTTATATATTACAAGAACATGGCATGTTAACAGGACTGTGTACACTTATCATATCCACTGCAAGCTTAGAAGGTTGGTGGTGTTACAGGAATTGTGTAACCATAAATTTACTGCTGGTTTAGAGGTCTGAAACTCAAATGTGTCATTAATTAGTGACATCACTCCTCAGATCATCCTAATTGTGTATCAGGCAAACACAGGGGTTATGAGAAACAGAATAAACATATGAACCTGATCTCTACACATCCTGCAAAGATCTATACAGTTGTGAGATATGTTCTGTAGTACTTGCCACTGTGCTATACAGGTGAACAGCAATGATATGTACATGGGTGCAGTGGGTGCAGTCTGTGCTGGGTAATGGCCATCACATACTAACACTAATCAAGTATCCCAGAGCTCTATATTGTTAGTTACATGTAGTAAAACTAGCTGCAATGCATGATGTTGAGGGTCGTGTGTCATACATGTCACTATTTGGGTAATCTGAGGTCTGTGTAACAGATTTGTGCCACCTCACCTGTAAATGTGTGTGTGTGTGTGTGTGTGTGTGTGTGTGTGTGTGTGTGTGTGTGTGTGTGTGTGTGTGTGTGTGTGTGTGTGTGTGTGTACCAGCCAGCCTCAAAGTGCAGGTATCAATGTAAATATGTTGTGGTCCCTCCCACCTGGAAACTGATGTCATTGTCTCTGCATACTCTGACGATGATAGGAATAGTGAGGTATAGGTGGGGTTGTCAGGGGCTGAATCTGTGCCATTGGTTGGCATCCCACTCTTGTCCACACCATCCACACACAAAGTGAAAATGCCCACACATACCCCATAACCAGTGGCCACAGATGATGGACAGTTGGCAAATGGTGGCATGGAATAGGCTAGTGTGGTGACTATGGCAGGTGTGAGTGTAGACACTGGCCATAGCAAGAGTGCAGATGATGTCCCACGCAGGCATATGGACAGGGGTGCTCACAGGAGGACTGCTTCTCATCAAGCTGCTGTCACAAGTGCCACAGCAGGTGTTACCAGACACATGATTTGGCTGTCATGGATGCACAGGCATGTAGTGAATGCCACACCAGACAAATACTCAGAGTGGTGGATGAAACTTTTCCTGATTTATGTGGTGACATATAGAACTTTGTTGAGGCCTCACATCAAGATACTGAGGTCATGAATGGGTGAGACATTGTCAATCCTCGACCGTGGCATGTTTGTGCTAGAGTGTTTGGTGGGAGATAGGAATTGGCAACATGGACGTAGGTCAGTACCAACAACAGCTGAGAGTCTATGGGGCCATGCACCTTCACACTCCTGTAGTGGCAGTGACACCAGCACTACCGAAGGGAGGTTGCTGCCAACATCACAGCAGAGCAGGCCATGGGCACGTGGTCCTGGCTGGTCCCATCAGGGACACAGATCCGGCAGACAGCAGTCATCATCAGGAAGCAGTACTGTATTTGGCCTTGGGCCTGATGGTGCCAGTGATACCCCTGGCAGGACCAGTTCCCATGTTTGTGGCTGGAGAAGGTGAACTGGACACCCTGCCATGTACAGTCCACAGCTGTCCAACATACCTCTGTGCAGTGCAGCCACATGGCATGACTGTGTGCATACATACGCACACACACACACACACACACACACACACACACACACACACACACATCTATATCACAGGCAGGCGCCTCCAGATACACACAGCACCTCTGCACCGCCCCTCCAAACACACACACATTATGTCAACCATATGGCCCAGCCTAGGACTTTGGAAAATCCACACCACACCCTGTGCATATGATGATACCTGTGCCACATCCCTGTCATCCATAACATCGATGCAGGGACATGCTAATATGGGTCTGATGTATAGGGTGAATATAGTACAGTGTAGCTATGCAATACTGTGCAATGTGCTGTCTGCTTGCATTTGTTATGGGTACACATACAGGTGTAATACCTTATTAGCCAGGATGCATTATTTCTGTTAGTACCACTGACTGAATGTAGTCTGACATGCTGTATTCTGTTTGTGTTCCAGATGTCTGTGTGTCTGCAGGCTGTGGCCCTACTGATATTCCCAAGAGGGAGTAGGGCAGAGTAGGAATACACTGACCATGTCATAGGCAAGGTATAGCTTTATATGTATATGCACCAGGTGTGTATGCATGCAACAGTGTGTTAGGGACACTGTTATCAGACAGTGTGACCTTGCATACATACCCCTTGTTACAGACAGGTAGCCTTCAGATATCTCACCTCAGTGCCGTGTAGTACCACAGGATTATACATACAGAACAGGTTACTGTAGTACTGTCAGCAGGTCCATCACAAGCGTAGCCATTACATTCACTGCAACAGATTTACCTATCAACACCTGTTGGCCCTGTCATTTCTTTCCCATACACTCAATCCTGATGCAGTTGATGAGGGCATGCATGATACTGTGTATGACAGTTTTGCGGTATGTATTCCTAAGTTCACGGGATGGAACAGGGAGGCACAATTGTATATCCTTTGCATACACACAGTAAGGACTGACAAAGGGGATTTGCATACAGTAACACAAACACAGTTGGCAATAGACAGATTAGTAAACTTACACATCCACTTTGATGTATTGTAGTACTACATAGACATGACATGCTCCACATAGAATATATGCATGGGACATACACTACCTCTTACAACACGTAATGTTCTGAATGCCTTCATGGATGGTGAGATAGCCTACCAGAAATAACATGTGGAGTCATGTATTGCTCCCGCAATACTGGACAAGTGATAGGGTAGCAGACATTGTATCAGCATGATGTTTCAGTCAGTTATGATACCTGATGCTGACATGTGTGTCACTACACTCACTGTGGCCAATTTGGCAACAATATCACATACATGGGCATTGTTAACGGACACAGATCACATATAGGTTGCAGACATCTGGATATTCCATAGACATCTGTACGGAGGACTGCTATGGCCTACACAATTATTAACATGCTGCATGTGAGGCAGATGCTGTTACCACACTATAAAGTAATGCCATCAGGAGACAGCAAACAGGTGTGAATGGTACACACATTAAAATGGTATCAGCCAAACAGGATATGATCGTCACTCAAACACACACACACACACACACACACACACACACACACACACACACACACACACACACACACACACATTTCCCAGTACTGAGATTAGAACCTCTACCTATCTAGGTATTACTAATATAGTGTTACACAGTTATTAGATATGCCATAGAGCTTACATGATTTCACTTAGTCCCAAGGTACTTCTAAGGTGAATGACATCAGCAGGCCTAGTAAAGTAGGGTGATGGGAAGTTTACAGGGTGGTACACAACTCAAAATGGTATAACCTACACAGTCTATGATTCTCTCTCTCTCTCACACACACACACACACACACACACACACACACACACACACACACACACACACACACACACACACACTTGCCAGTATTGAGATTAGAACCCTACCTATCTAGTTATTTGTACTAGAGTGTCATGCGATTATCTCATTTGCTGCAGACCTTACTGGACTAGATACTGGCCAAAGGTGCTGATAACTGCACAGCTGAGGTAAACTATTACAGGTGCTAGAAAGTCTGTCTTCAGTTTTTCCCTTAGATCTTGCTAGTTCTTTATCTCTTGCACTTCAAATAGCCTAATAGCTTTGCACTTCAACAGTTTTTTGTATCAGTTATTCCAGTACACCTGAGAGCCATCACCAGAAGTCGTTCCTCAAGGAATTAGCTCCAGTACTTAGTAGTTATGACTACCCCTCCTGGTATGATTAAAGTGCAGTTCTCTGTGCTTTTGCCCATTAACCTGCTGCACTTGGGCATTCTGAGGCACTGTTGCAACTGCCTCATGTACACTGACAACCCTCTCCTATAAACTCCCAACACTCCGACTTGTGAGGGATATCCCTATATCACTAAAATGGAAAATTTTAACTCTCCAGTGAAGACTGGACAAGCTGGTAAAGAGGAGATGGGTTGACACCTGCACCACACCACATGAAACACATACCCCTCCAGGATACCCACTATCACAGCTCTGTCATACAAACATAAACACACACCCACATTCACAGAGGCAATCAATAGCCATTTACCCAAACAGCAGGGACCATCAAGACGGACACCCACTCAGCCACCACAGCACAGCACAAACCACAGGACACATATCTCACCTACACAGTATGTCCCTCAAACTAAACCCCTAAGGCTAACCACCTTGGCCAATACAGTAATCATAGGTGGTTCAATAGCGAGGCACACAGTTGTCCCACTCACTATGTTGAATATGGAGAAGGTAACAGTCAGCTGTCTACCAGGTGCCAAGATCCAACACATAACACACACATCAGGTCAATCTACAACAACTACAAGTATCACTCTGTCATTGTCCATGTGTGTGTATGAATGACCTGAGATGCACCTCCCTGGACTACATGAAAAGAGACATGGTGGAGCTCTCAGATTATAGGGGCCAGGCAGATATGACAATAGCCTTGAGCAGTATACTACTGCCACCCAGAATTATATCACAGTACAAACAACAAATGATTGACTTCAACAATTGGCTTAAGTGCCTGGTGTCATTCTCAGGGGATCCAGTATCTGTCTGCTTGGGATGACATGATTGACAGACTGTGATGGCTTGCTAGAGTTGGCCTGCATCTGTCACCTCTGTGTTTCCAGGTACTGGCTAAGTGTCTTGCCACCCCTATACTGGCTTTTAAGGCAGTGTTCCAAATCAAATTACCAATGTAACAGCTATACATAAATGTACTCTGAGGGTCATGCTGCTCAACACTAGACATCTAAATCTCAAGATGCATTCACTCAAAGCACTCCTCAAAATGGAGAACATTGACATTTGTGCTGTAATGGAGACCTGGTTTACAGAAGCAGACAGCACCCCTGCATTACCATGTTATAACCCATTCTACACCTGTCAGCCCCAAAACATGGACAACAGCTCCAAAGGTGGTGGTGTCTCCTTATTCATAAAGGATATGCACATCTCTAGACTCGTATGCCAGCATAATACATCTGAGATACTTCAGGTACAGCTGACATTGGGTAATAGTGCAATCCAGATCATAGCCTGCTATAGGTCCCCATCCATGTCCCTAGACTTTCAATCCACATTCCTCAACACCCTGGAATCTATCAAGGTCCACCCCAATACTCTCATACTAGGAGACTTCAACTACCCCTCCATCAACTGGGAGAGATACTCAAGCACCCATACACTGGCCCAACACTTCCTGGAATTCATCACTTCCAATGCCCTGGACCAGCTCAGTCTGACATCCAGTAGAGGAAGCAAAATCCTTGAAGAGGAAGCAACATCCTTGACCTGTGTTGATTACTAACATATGGAACCATTGCTTGACAACAGTAGCCAGTCCCTACATGGCCTGATCCAACCATAAGGTGACCACCAGGGAAATCCACATCTCACCCACACCCCCGCAAAGGTAACCACCTTGAGCCACTTCTCCCAAGCTGACTTTGGACATCTAAAAACAGAGGTGGCTAACTTCACAGAACCGATGCCAATGGAAAATATCTGCATGACTGCTGAATCATACACAGATGCACTGTACCAACGTACATAAATGCATGGAACTAGCCATACTCTACAGAACCATGACAATCTCCTTCAAACACTGGAGGCCAATCTGGTGGTCTCCTGCCATTAATAACTTGTACAACAGAAGGAAGAAACTGTTGCAAAAAAGGGTGGAGTCCCAAAAGTGGTAAAACTTCCTTATTAGCCTCAACAACAACTTGAGATCCATCATGAAATCATCTAAAGCCAGGTATGATGGCAGAATTGCAGCAGACACTGACAACAATCACAAAGCCTTTGATAGTTATATCAAGAACTTCCATGGCAATACCCAGAAGTGCTCTGAGTTACTGCACAATGCTACCTTCTATACTGAGACAACAGATATTGCCAATATTCTTGCCAACACATTCAGTGTCAGCTTTACCCCTCTTTCCCCCTCTAAGGGAACAATCAGAATGCCAGAAGAATGCTATGCACACATGATTACTACAGCCCAGGTTAAACCTGCATTGAACATGGGCAACAATACAGCTTCCATGGGACCCAAAAATATCTCTGGCTGTGTTCTACATGAACTACAAAGATACCTGGCACCACATTTGTGTGCCCTGTTCAATTACAGCCTCACCTCAGGCTTTGTTCCTCCCAAACAGCACACTGCTACAGTCATCCCTCTCCATAAAGGGGTAGCAACTACAGACTCTGGAAATTATCAGCCCATTAGCCTGATGAGTCTGATATGTACAGCTGTGGAGCGCATCATCAGGGACCTGATAAACACAAATATAGGTAATTTCCTTACTCTGGACCTCACACAGTTTGGCTTTGTGAAAGGGAGATCATGCCTGCTCAATCTGGTTGACTTCTTTGAGTCAGTCAACAGGGCTGTGTATGATGGTAAGGCACTGCATACAGCCTACATCAATCTGGCCAAGGGTTTTGATACCATTCCTCAGTCAAGAATTATTGATGAACCCCCCAAACTAGGCATCAGCCCCTATATCACTAGGGGGTTGCAAATTGGCTCACAGATAGAACACAGTGTCAAAAGTATCAAGCTCCATGTCAGACCACCAACCAGTCATGAGTGGAGTCCCAAAGGGATCACTTCTGGGTCCTCTCCTGTTCAGCATCTACTTCTCAGGAGTCCAAGCCAACACAAAGGAAATCTGGCTGACCAGGTTCACAGACAACTGCAAGCTGGGAGCCATCATTAACTCCACAAGTGATGCAGACATCCTACAGAAAGGCCTCACTGAGACCACTGACTGGTGTGGAAACCATGGCCTGAAGCTTAAGACCACAAAATGCATCATCAGCCACTTTGGTGAAAACTCAGTTCCCACTACGTACCACATCAATGGTAACCCACTGTACACTGTAGGCTTTCTAATAGATCTTGGGACACAGGATGACAGAAACCTCTACTTCAACCACCACATTGCCACTGTGGTCAGGAAATCCTTCTGTGTGGCACATCCCATTACCAAGCATATTGCAGCCAGGAAGAAAGAGGTCATCGTCTCTGTGTACTCTTCCATCATTAGACTAATCATCAAGTATAATGTCCCATTTGACATGTACCTCACTAGACATCTGAAACAATTGGAGAGGTCACAGAAGTACCTCACAAAGAGGATCCTAGGCATTAAACACATGTCCTACACAGACACACTCAAAATACTCCAGATATTCTCTATCTCATATCATCTACGTAGAGGCGATCTTAAAGCCATGTCAAACCGAGCTCTTTTAGGAATCCTACATCTAAAGACATCCCAATCCCTCTGCACCATACACTGCAGGGATCTTGACCTCATTATAATAATCAACACAACATACTGGAGAGAAAGGTTCCTCACCCAGAGACTGCACATGCCCTCGGATAGACTTCCCATACATGTCAAGCAAAGCACCTAGATGCCCCTGTTCCAGAGAATTTTTGATGAGTGGATGAGTAATAGAAAGTTCACCCCAGGGATCACTCCAGCGGCTCTACTTGATAGAGGCACTGGGAACTAATGTTGTGTGGCACACTGGCAGGGCACTTCTGTGGGCTAGGCTTGTAAGGGCTCCAGGGCCATTAGCCTAGTACACACCTATGAACCTATAAGGGGAGTGACATCAGCATGACTGACAAAGTAGGCTGGGGGTGGGAAACATATCAAAACATTTCTTCCTATCAAAATACTTCTTCTGACAAACATACACACTTATACACCCACATACACACACACACACACACACACACACACACACACACACACACACACACACACACACACACACACACACACACACACACACACACACACACACATTTGCTGGATCTGAGAGTAGTATCCCTGCCTGTGTAGTTATTTGTAGTATAGTATTACACAGTTATTGCACATGCTACAAAGCTTACTGGGCTGATAATTGGCCAAATGTGCTAATAAGGGGAATGACATCAGCAGGACTGATAAAGTAGGGCAGTGGGTGGGAAACTTATCAAAATACTTCTTTCTACAAACATACACACACACACACACACACACACACACACACACACACACACACACACACACACACACATACATTTGCTGAATCTGAGGATAGAACCCATGCCTATCTGACTATTTGTACTATAGTGTTACATACTTATCACACAGACTACAGAGCTTACTGGGTTGATAATTGACCAAAGGTGCCAATAACGGGAATGACTTCAGCAGGACTGATAAAGTGGGGCACTGGGAAGTGTTGTGGGTGGGAATGACCTAAAACCGTTTCACCTACAAGCACACACACCCTCACTCTTGCATACAAAACTGTCACTCACACATACACACACACACACACACACACACACACACACACACACACACACACACACAGAATTGCCAGTATTGAGATTAAAACCCCTACCTATCTAGATATTTGTACTATAGTGTTACGCTATCACATGTGCTACAGAGCTTATACGGGTGATTGTTGTCCAATGGTACTTCTAAGGTGAATGACAGCAGCAGATCTTGTGAAGTAGGGCAATGTGAAGTGTACTGAGTGGGAAGAGGCTCCTAATACTTAGACCTATGGACACACACACACACACACACACAGGCAGGTGATATGATATTATGAACCCAACCTCAGTACTGTTACACAATGGGGCTCACCTTTTATGTTGGCACATGCAACTATTTACAACTGGTATGCCACTGTCCACAGCAGGATATCACTGTATGCCATTCAGGGTATCCGTGTGTGCGATTCACTCTGTCTATGTCCCCCTGTGTGTCTCTCTCTCTATCTATCACTGTCTGCCTCTCAGTTTCCCACAGCTATGTGTGTGTATGCTTGACATATGTTATCTGTTGCCCATATATATGTGTGTGTATCTCACGTAACAGATTCAGATATATCACATATGCCCCACCTACAGCTAGCTGAAGTTAATCCTGTCTGATGTGTGTGTTTGTGTGTGTGTGTGTGTGTGTGTGTGTGTGTGTGTGTGTGTGTGTGTGTGTGTGTGTGTGTGTGGGAGGGGACAGTTGAGGTGTACATAGATGTCTGTATACACAGACATATATATATATATATATATATATATATAGATATAGATGTATATATATATATATATATATATATATATATATATATATACATATATATATATATATATATATATATATATATATATATGTATATATGCACACACTCACACACACAATACAGCCATATATTCCGATGTGGATTCTAACATGCCCTGTGATCTCTAAGTGTAGGAGCAAGCCCAGTGTGACCTTCTATAGTTAAAGTGGGACTCCATTCCAGAGATAGGTGTACTCCAGTCCAGGGTTTTGTGTGCTACAGCCATACCTCTCAGGAGCACATGGGGCTTTCCTCAGAGTATTTGTTTTGTTTAGCAGACATTTTCTGACATATCTGTAGTTTGAAACTGCAATGTATTGTGTCATTATCTAGTGCCAGACATCCTCAGATCATCACATTGCTTTACCAGATGAATACTAGTTGTGTGGTGCATAGAACAATATTATGAGGGCAGCGATGTAAATTCATGCCCAACAAGGCCATTTGTGAGGTCTGGCTGCAGCCAGTTTACTAATGACATGGCTGCGTAAACAGTCCAGTAACCTGGTGATATACTGGATGAGGATCTCCTGCTTGTGTGGTCTCTTTCTAACCTGAGATGTCATATCCTTGTGTGGGAATACCTTTCACCTGTACATTTTTTGCAGGTTATCCAGGTGTTTGTCTAGAGGTTTCATCCTTTCTACATAAACTTGTGTTTTTATGGCAGGTTAGTTACATATAATTGAAGAGTGATGTTACAAAATAATGACAGACATTACTGTTTCAGACTACCTAACCTTCAGACAATTCCCGCTACTGCAAACCCCTCACCCTACCAACTTTCTCAGTATGTAAGGGTGATATTTACAACATCTGATTATCACTTTGCCTTTGTTCCACTTTTATTTCTGACCTTGTCCAGACATCTTGCTGGTCAGAGGTTGGAGGTTATGGTTGTGGGTGCAGAGTGCAATTCAACTGTGCAGGAATGTCCATTATATGTAAAGGCAAACATCAGAAAAAAAGATTATTGAGAATGACCACTGTCAACAATAACAAAAAGCATTTATATTCACAAAAGCCTTGGTACCTCTGCTACACATCCTTTAAGATGGCACTAATATGTGTAGTATATTCCATAGTACTGTGATTTCCAGGTATGTCAGTGGCAGAGCAGTGTGTGTCACTGACATGCATAACCATTGGCAGTGCAGTTATCTGCACATGGCCCTGTCAAAGGCAGCACTGTATCTAGGGCACTACAAGACGACTGCCAAGAGAACATGCTGGCCAGATCCAGACAATATTACCCACACATACACATAGCTCATTGACTCCTGCATATTATGGTCAGGCAACATGTTTTCATGTGTATTGGTACAGCCCTGCCAATATGTGCTATGCTGCTATATCCCTGCAAACATACATGTTATTGCATTTGTGTGGGTATACGGGGGGAAACATGTCAACTGTAGATATTTGCACAGACTGTGTTGATATTTGCTTTACATTTTGGTTCCATTTACCATACTCTTGTGCCCTGTACTGGAGCCTAGAGGCATATCAGTAAAGAGCTCAGGTCAGATTGTACTGGCATACATTTGAATTTCAGACTTCTTACCCTTCATAGCCTTACTGCAACTGTGGGTCCTGCTGTGCTATCCCTATGTGAGTCTGTAGGGCAGTAATTCAACATTGCCACCATTTGTGTGCCTTTACCAGACATTTATCTGTGGTTTTCTACAGCTGACTTGCTATGTGGGTGTGAGGGGTGGGTATGGGACCCCCACCCTGACATCCATGCTTGTGACCAATGACCCACCTGTTAGTTGCCCCCACACATATAGTGTAGTGGGATTTGCCACCTTGGGTACTACTACATAGTGTGTGAGGGCCAGTTTTGGCCAGATATTTTCTGGTGTCCCGCATAGCTGTCAGTTGTGTGCTGCTATCCCAGTAGGCCACCCCATTCCCTTACATGCATGCAGCAGTACCATAGATATGCTTGCAAGACATGCTAATCCATTCCTTTATTGTTAAGAAAACTGACTTACCTTGTGCTTGCGGCAGTTGTGAGTATGGTACTTGAGGGCTGCCTATGTTGGATGAACACAGCACACTGCCTATACATGGTAAGTTACAGGTAATGTGATGTGTGTATCATCCATTTTACTGCGTGTGCGAGTCAGAGAGAGGTGTCAGTCCCTGGAGTCCCTACAGTGTCATTGTGTGTGCTATGAGTTGCCTCTTTGCCAAGGCCTGAGCATACTGAGCATGCCTCTGTCTGCCTATAGGAGCAAGCTCAGGGGCCTCCTACTATGAGTCCCTCTGTGCCTGTGGGGACCTTGGCAATGATGGTCAGCTGTGTGGCCCTTCCCTGTGCTGTTCCTGCTGCAGCTCTTATAACAGGATCATATTGTGCAGCATGGCACATACTATGAACATGTGCGCACATGTGGCTGGAGAGTACTACAAGGCTCTATTAGAAATATCAAGGCAGCGGATGTGTGACTTGAGCATCCCAAACACACACTCTATAATGATCCTGGTTTGTGCGTGTGCGTCATTATGGCATTTTTGTGTGTGTGTGTGTGTGTGTGTGTGTGTGTGTGTGTGTGTGTGTGTGTGTGTGTGTGTGTGTGTGTGTGTGTGTGCATTTCTGATGTATGACATCATCCATGGCTCCAGTGCATAGCAAGAATCCCCCAATAGATAGCCCTATGGGATGCCCCCACTGGCAAATGCCTGGTATAGCTGTGACGAATGCCAGATGTGGGAGTCATGATAGCTTCCAGGGCTGCCAGCACACACATTTATGATAATGCCCTGGGCATTGCACATGAGCTGGCAGTTGATGGAGGGGAATCCCTTGCAGTTTATGTAGACCCTACCCTGTTCACTGGGTGGTGTTTCAGTGTGGATGTGCGTGCAGTCCATGGCACCCAGTACCTCTGGGTATTCTGCTACATGGTGGAAGAGACGCATATTGTTGGTCCTCCCCTTACGGGTGTTGGGAAGTAAATGTACCAGCATGTGATAGGATGGCATCCAGGAACTGGTGGAGTACCCTGGATGCAGATGCCTGTGAGACTCCCATGATGTTCCGAGTAGGTCTTTGGAAAGTACCGGTAGCTAGAATTCTTAAGGCTACACATACCTTGGTATCCACTGTGATGGGTTCCCTTCTGTTGGTTCTATGTCTGAGTTGAGGCTGGCACAGCTCGGTGATTTGCTGAAGTATGTCTCTGTCCACTGTGTAGCGCTCTACTATCTCCAGATCATGTAGCCCCTGGTAAGTTACCCTGGGTCTGAACACCCTTCTCCTCCTCCTTGGTCTGTGGCCATTGTCAGCATTATCCTCCTCTCTGCTCTCAGCCTCTAGCACATACTGATGGATCAAAGCAATGGCAGCCCCTAACATTCTTCCAGTTAAAATTCCCCCTGCATGTGTACACCAATGGAGCAGAGTTTGTGGGAAAAAACAGATTGTAAGGTGTTTCCATACTTCATACTGTTGTGCTGCAGGTGCTGCCTATATTATTGTCTGACTATGATGCATTCCACCTGCCAGCTGTGTTATTTGTACTTGATTGTATGAATTCTACTATTTTCCTTTTTTCTTTTTTCCCTTTCCATTTCCACCCCTTTTAAGCCCCAATGCACTCTGTGCAAACCTGGTGCCCAAATGTAAACAGTCCTACCATTTCCATTTTTTTTTTGTTTTTTGTTTTAGACCAGGTGTGCACCATTTAGGTTATGTAAACAATAAGAAATGGCCCTCCCCTGGGTGCGAACACACTCCTCAGTTCATGGAATAAGTCAATACAGCCACAGACACACCCCCTTGCTTAGCTGTGCTTAGGTAAGCTTATCTCCACTCCCTAGGGCTCCAATGTGCTTACAGCATTCCTTATACACCCCCTTTTCATGTGTGTTGCTCCTCTGAATTACAGCATCATGCTAGAGCACCTACACGGTTAGGTGCAATTTGGGACTTAAAAGATTTTTGTGATTCAGTAAATTTCCCCTCATTTGCATACCCCACTGCTTTAGTCCATAGTTACTGCACTAACACAGAAGCTTTGCCCTTGACAACCACTGTACCCCTGGTATTGTTTTCATTCTGCATGCCATAGACTATAATGCCAAAATGCAGATTTCCCTTGCAACTGAGTTTTTATTTTTTTTTGTCATGATCCCATTTGCGTGCCGCTGCCCTATGCTTAAACAGCCGAGATCGCCCCCCCAAAAAATAATTTTGATTTTTATTAAATGACAACTGTTTTCCATGTCAATGGCCATATATTTGGCCATTGGCATGCCTAAACAGTGTAATACATGTTTTTTTGAGAGCTGTCATGCCTCTGTTTTATTTGCAGAAATGTATTTGGTTATTTACCAAATACATTACTGCAAATAACATTGTTCTTGCATGGTGACCTGACTGCTTGGTGAATCACTAATGCACCTCATTTGTATGTTTTTCACCAGAAAATGAGGTGGTTAGCATTCTGAAGCTGTATCCATGCAGGAACAGTGTAGGCACTCTCGTACACATCAGATCAGCTGTTTGCTGGATCGGTTGGCGGCCATATTCTGTGCAGGAATGGCTACACTGTTACTGCACATAAATAACAGCTTAAGAAATCCCAAGGATTGTTTAATATCCTATTAAAACTATATTATGTATGCAGAGGTCTAGCTTTCAGTATGGGTTTGATGGGGACTTTGTCATTCAAACCACTGTCATGATCAGCTCTTAATTTAATAATCCAGCGTGTTTTATTTACTTCTGTCTTATTTTTAACATCTCCACATTTCCCATCCAATCTGTTTTTTTCCATGACTAGGAAGTGAAATGTTTGTGTGTCCCCTTTGTGAATGACATGTTTAGCTAAGGCAGTAGTGGTGGCTCTAGTACTGATATTATATATATGTTCCCTTATCCTATCACATATTTTATTTTTTACAAGTTGTTTATATGTAATTTGCATATTGTATAGATGTATGTACTAAATAGTTAACTGAGCATCCAAGTGCTTCTGATTATGTGGAATGCTCCACATTTAATGATGAGTGAAGCCACTGTTCTGCTATTCTGCACTGAATAGCTGTGGCTAAGGTACATGCCTTCTGACTGGTTTGTGTACCACAATTACTGCCATTCGGCATCACTGTGTACAAACTAATGCATCGCTCTCTGCTGCCCTTCCACATTACACAGTGTTGGCTGTGCTCTACAGTTTTTGATTGGCTCATACACCGCATTTACAGCCAGTCTAGAATGCGGTATACGTGCCAATCAAGTATCGAGTCTCAGGAGGATGGGAGCCAATGACACTGGCCACAGATCTTCATGAGCAAAGTAACTCTAGCTGTCTTCACATGTTATAGTGTGAGATATAACACCAAGAGTTGGCAGAATCATAGATCTCAACCTCTTTCTGTTTTATGTTTGGCGTGCTAAAAAAGATAACTGAACACCTGTTAAAAGTGTTTTTGTAGTGACAGACATGCCAGGTTGTCCTGACCGAGGAAGAGATGCATACAGGCAGAGTTTAGATAGTGGAAGTCTGACCTGAGAGAAGTATATCTTGGTTGTAGATTTAGTATCTTCCTTCCATGAGTGACATAGCCAGCCCAACCCTAAAGAATCGGTAAAATGGTAGGCAATATGTACATTTTGCACTTGGGTTGTATGTGCAAGTGTTCCAACTTTTCCCTTTTGTCAGCGATGATTTTCTTTGTTACCCAAGTGCTTTAATTATTGGAAACGCAGTGTAAGTGTCTGTAAACTTGCACCTTTTTTATTTTTAAGTGCTGTCTTAATTTGGCAGACTCTTTTTCTAGCTGCAAAGTATAATTGCTTCAGTTGTGTTTTGCCTTTTGTGAGTGCAGGTAATCATAATGTAAGTTTTTTTTACCACTTCTCTCTTTGCTGTGCTACAGCATGTGTTCATCTGCATGCTGATGGGCAACTGAATATGTGAGTGGTGGCTCACTTTGCTCCCTTTTTGCCCCTCTCTCTCTGACAGCCCTCCCTAGTAACCAGACCTTTTAAAGGAGCTCCCAGTGTTAAAACAGCCCATCCATCGAAACTTTAAGAATTTATTCTTCCACATCATACATAACTGTATAATTCATAAAACAGTTTAAGAAGTAACAATGGTGTATCCAGCTGTATAACCCTCTACAAGAATATACAGTATATACAGAATCATGTATGGAAAAACTGGAAAAATGAATGCACAAATGTAATTATTTGAATAATGTTACATTACTCTCTCTTGTCTAATAAACTTTTACCATCATAAACTTATTCTTGACAAACCACCAGTACATAGCGACTGCAGTCTGTTACTAACATTTGCCTGAGGGCACCAGTTCAGCTTGTAAAACATGTTGCTGTAATCTGCCTGCTATGTAGAGATTTTCACTTTCTTACATGAACTTATCCTTTTTTGCTTTTTCAGCTGTGTAACATCACTCGCAGACTTAAAACGTTAAAACAAACTTGAATGCAAAGGGTTAACAAATAATGTTTATTACTTTTGGCTGCTGTAAATGCAAACTACCACTGTAACTCTACTCTTCAAACATAGAAAGAGGTCTAGAATAAGAATATCATTAAACATGTGTTTTTGCATTGCTTTGTAAATGTAGAACCTAGTGCAAGTTGTCTTCTTGGTACAGCTAGATTTCCATGGCCAGTCAAGTTAAAAAATGTATATTTCAACAGATGTTCATCCTTTTGATCACTGCTACAGCAGCCTTAGCTGTATGAGTTATAGCCTGCCAAGAATGTAACATAGACAGCTTCTAAAGCTTCAGGGTACCTTCCATGTGCAGGCAGAGCAATTGAGGAGCTGTGGGCAGCAGCAGGCTCAATATGGTGTCCTATAAGGAGAAGAGTTGCATAGACCATTTGCTTTGGCATCTACTGTGGTGTGCAGTAGGAGAACCCAGATGACAGACAGAGCACAGTGGCAGGGATAGCCACTTGATGGTGTAAGATATGGCTCTAAGTGATTTTATCATGTTGACTGTCACCAAATGGGCATGGGTATGTGCCAGTGAAAAGTGGGTTGAGGACCCGGACTACTCTGACTTACAGCAGGGACTCATGCTAACAGTGGGTGGGTTGTATGTGCCCCTCTTGGCCAGTGTATGCCAGCCATAAACCCCAATAGTGTATGTCTAGTTGCCCCGTGAGATAGAAACTGGGAATTTGAGCTAGGCTGTCAGTGGTATACTGGCAGGCTAGAAGAGCAGATTATAAAATAAAGGTTTTGGATCTGAGAAGTGTCTTATTGAATTTTGCAGATGTTCTACCATGCTCCATGGTTATGGCATGTTTCGCGCAGTGCAAAAATAGGGTGTTCCACATTTTGACCATTTTGTCACACATTGTTAAGGTCTGTGTTCCACATTGACCTCTTAACAGGTTGAGACCTATGATAGGTAATGTGGTTATCATCTGAAGAAGCAGTCTTTGTAATTGTGAAACCACTTACGTTTGGATTCCACTAAAGACATTTTACTTTTATAACTGCTGGCCATCATTTTATTCTGCTCCATTTTATGCGTTACGTGTTGGTTGCCCTGTGGAGCTGTTGTGCTATGTTATTATGCAAATGTTGTGATGTACATGTTATCTTGGTTTTAAATCTGGAACCCACTGACTTCAGTATATGCTTGAGAAAACAGTTACAGAATACCTCAGTCTTTAAGGATAAAGTGAGAAGGTGCTAAGGTGTGGAACATCTCACTCACTTACTGTAGGTTTCCAGCACTGCACAGTGAACCTCAAAAATCAAGTCTTGTAGTTGCTGCTACATCTGCCAGTACAAAACATTGTAGTGGACCTGAATATCCTAGTTCATCCTCAGAGCTCTCTAGCAATGCTGTTCAACAGTGCAATCTTTGTGAAGGTCCGCTGGCCAGTTCTCATCTTTTATTACTCACTCATTCACATCTCAGTCATTCTCCATAAATATTTTTCTTGAAATGTAGTAGATAACATGCTGTATTCAAAAAAGCTCTCTGAGGTGCTACTCAATTCGCAGGTTAAGGTAGAATTAACAGGAATACACACAATTTAAATTTGGCACATTGGTGGTGGATGTCAAGGCCGTCCTCTGTAGCTGAACAGAGATTACCAGATATCCTTGATATACATTCGACTATATGCATTTACTCTGAGATCATCTGCGTTACACTGGCACATACCAGTGTAATTCAGAATCATTCTATTCAAATGAATCTCATTAATTATACTATTGTACTTAACTATTCACGGTATTCATTCCTAGGCTGTCATTGAAAGTCTTGAACTTTTCAGAGGTATGTGTCTTCATGACTGCACTGTATTTCTAAATGTATTACGCATATTCATGATACTCATTAGTAATGCAGACTGCTTCAGATTCTATTAGAATTTATTAAAGTATATTGCATTTATGCTTTTCCACCTGATACATATCATGCTATATTACAACTGATACCAAAGTATAGCAGGCTTTTGAGCAGTGCATACAAATGTATGATAAGATCTTATACTGAGGTGTACTGTTTTTTTAATGTGTTCTTTACACTGAAAATAACTATTCTACAGACTATTATATGATACTGCATTTAGCCAGTTTATGGATTAATCATTGGAGTAATCAATACTGTACAAAAATAGTTAAATACTTTTAGTATACTACACTGTTGTTGCTGGTCTGTTTTTTTTCTAAAGCTCTGACATAGGTCAGTCAAAGTTGTGGATATCCAACTTATACCCACAATTCTGCAGTGATGTCCTGTGATATTATTTGATATTCACCAAATATGCATTTAATATATGGATCTGCTGATTTTATTTATATAGATGACATGCATTACTTGTATGTGGATAATATATTGCTAGTGTTGATATATCTTACATTGAATTTGTACTGGCTGCAATGTCTTTCATTTCTGTATAACAAAGGGAACAACTGATTGACTTACCTGAGACACACATCACTGACATAAATTTAGGTCTGTATGCATTCCTTATAAAATATCTGCAGCATTACAGTGATACTGGTGCAGTGATTTTGGTGGAGGGTGTGTAATGTGTAGGGTTTCAGTGTGTGCATTGTGACACCAACATCACCTACACGAATGCTAGTCATGACTGTCTAATTTTACATAGGTTCATAGGTTCATAGGTTCATACTAGGCTATCTGCCCTAGGGCATTTATAAGCCTAGCCAGAGTGTGTTTGGCTTTCGCCACCCATTTTAAATTAATTTTGCTATGCCTTTTTTTGAGGTTAGTATACTGTGCCTCTGTCTAACAGTGACACAGAAGTGATAGCCGGGGTAAACATACAATCTCCCATCCACTCATCAAGATTCCTCTTGAAGAGAGTCAATGTGGGACTCTGCCTAACCTGGACTGGGATTTTATTCCAGAGTGAAGGGAGCCTCTGGGTTATGAATCTGTCCCTCCAGCATGTCCTATTTATTTCAGTGCTGAGGTTCAAGTCTCTCGAGCGCGTAGCTCGATGGGATTTGGATTTTATGAGGTGCAGCATGTCCATTAATTCCGGGTTGGACATGGCTTTATACGTCAGGCACAGATCGCCTCTGAGCAGGCGGTATGCCACTGAGTAGAGCTGGTGTTTCTTTAACCGGGCAGCATATGGCATCTGTTTGAGCCCTTTGATCCTCTTGGTGAGGTACATTTGGGGTCTTTCCAGTTGCTGCAGGTGTCTGGTAAGGTACATCCCAAAAGGGGCATTGTACTCAGTTATGGGCCTGATGAGGGATGAGTAAAGAGGCACGATGACCTCCCCTGATCTAGATGTGAATCCCTTCATCATTAGGTGGGCTATATAAAATGTTTTTCTAACCACTTTGGCCACGTGATTGTCAAATGAGAGATTGCTATCAACTTGGGTCCCCAGGTCCCTAATGACTTCTTCTGTACTTAATGGATTACCACCTATGTGGTAATTTGTGGGCACTTTGTTTTTGCCAAAGAGGATGACTATACACTTTTGGCGTTTAGCTTGAGGCCATGGCTCTGGCACCAGTTGTCTGTTTCTATGAGGCCCTTTTGGATGATGCTTGTGTCGGCTGGAGAGTTGATTATGGCGCCCAGTTTGCAGTCATCTGCGAACTTGGTCAGCCACAGTCCTTCTGTGTTGGCCTGTACCACCGAGAAATATATACCGAACAAGAGAGGTCCCAGGACTGAGCCTTGTGGGACACCACTTGTAACTGGTTTGGAGTCTGACATGGCTCCTGCAATTCTAACCATGTGGGTTCTGTCCTTGAGCCAGTTTGCAACCCATCTAGTGACATAGGGGTTTATATTTAAGCTGGTGAACTTATCTATAATGCCCGAGTGGGGTATTGTATCGAAGGCTTTTGCGAGGTCCAGGTAGGCTGTGTGGACCACCTTCCCCTCGTCAATGGCCTTGGTGACTGTTTCAAAGAAATCGACCAGGTTTAAGAGGCAGGATCTGCCCTTAACAAAGCCAAACTGGATAGGATCCAGTGTCTGTAGGTCCCCAATATCTTTATTTATGAGGTCCATGATGATCCTTTCCATAGCTTTGCAGACCAAGCTAGTCAGGCTTATGGGGCGATAGTTTCCAGGATCCGTTGAGGCACCACCTTTGTGGAGAGGGACCATTGTTGCTGTACACCACTCTTTGGGTACATATCCTGTAGTAAGGCTAAGACTGAACAGTAGTTTTATGTTTGGGTTTAGCTCTTCTTGGAGTTCATGTAGGACGCAGCCCGGGACACCATCTGGTCCCATTGATGCTGTGTTTTTTGCTTTGGAGAGGGCAGCTCTTACCTGAGCATCTGAGATGTCAGGGGGGTAGCACTCTGTTGGGATAGATATTTGCCCTTTTGGTGGGGAGAGGGGGGAGAAGTTTGCACTGAACCTGTCAGCTAGGATGTTGGCAATGTCTGTGGGCTCGGTGTACTTTTTGTCATTTTGGACTAATTCTGAGCATATCTGGGAATTCCTACCCAGGTTCCTAACATAACTAAAGAAAGCCTTGTGATTATCCTTAGTGTCCTGTGCAATTTTTCTCTTGAAGCTGGCCTTAGACGATTTTATGAGTGCCCATAGTTTTTTGCTAATACTGATCAGAGATGCCTTCCCTTTTTGGCATTTTGCTCTATCATGTAGTAGCTTCCTCCTATTATTGTATAGTTTGTTTGAGGCTGGGGTCCACCAGACAGGACGTCTGCCTTTGGAGAATTGGGTCTTGGTTTTATTTGGGATTGCATGATCCATGCATTCCTGAAGGTGTTCATAGAATGTGTTTATAAAGGATTCTGTGGTCTGGGCCGTATTTTCCACAGGCTCGGGGGCTTTGAAGGATTTCGCCTCGGTTTTGAGGCGTGTGAAATTTGTTTTAGAGAAGTTTTTCACTGTGGTTTTCTGGGCAGGGGGTGGGTTGGGATGTGAATATCCAGTGAGATTAGTTTATGGTCTGATCTTACCAGTGAGGGATACACTTCTGGTCTGGAGCATAGTGTCCCCATGTTGGTGATGATCAGGTCCAGTATGTTTTCCCCTCTTGTGGGAGTGGTAACAAGTTGTTCCATAGCATTTGAGTTTATAAATTCTAGGAACCTTTGGGCTAGGGTGTTGGAGCTAGAGTAATGCTCCCAGTCTATGTTTGGGTAGTTGAAGTCGCCCAATATAATGGTGTTTGGAGAGACCTTCATATTTTCCAGTATTCTCAGGAAGGCCAAGTGGGGTTCCTGTGTTTGGGAGGGTGGTCTGTAGCAGGCTATAAACTGGAAGGCAGTTTTACCCACAGTTAGTTGCACATGGATAGTCTCTGATGCTTCGTGCTGTGCCACCAATCTGGAGGTGTGGGTATCTTTGACGAATATTGATACTCCCCCTCCTTTTGTGGTTCGGTCCAAGTTTTGGGGCCGAAAAGCATGGTATGAGGTATAACCTGGTAGTGCTGGGGTGCTCTCGGGAGCCTTCAACCAGGTTTCTGTTACTGCACAGATATCGATGTTCTCCATGCTAAGGAGAGTTTTGAGTGTGTGCATCTTGAGGTTTAGACTTCTGGCATTGAGTAGCATTACTCTTAGTTTCTTATCCCCTGTGATACCTATGGAGGTGGGTTTGTCTTTTGAGCCTTGCCTAAAAAGGCACTATGGGGGTAGCAAGAGCCTTTGCCAATATCCGAAAGCCCAGGGGTGACAGGTGCAAGCCGTCCCTAACGAAGCATCGTGGCTTGTCGAGCATGTCATCCCAGGCTGACAGGCATTGGATCCCCTTTGAATGACACCAACACTTAAGCCAATTGTTGAAATTGATCATCTTGTCTTCATATTGTGGCATCATTCTTGGTGAGGGTAAGATGCTACTCAAGGTCAGGGTCATACCGGCCTAGGCTACATGCTCAGAGAGCTCCTCTATGTCTCTTTTCATGTAGTCCAGGGAGGTACATTTCAGGTCATTCACACCAGCATGGACAATGACTGAGTCATATTTGTACTTGCCTTGGAGTGACCTGACTGCTTGTGTTATGTGGCGGATCCTAGCGCCCAACAGGCAGCTCACCGTGACCTTCTCCTTGTTCAGCCTGGTGAGCGGGACGTCAGTGTGCCTGACGATAGAGTCACCTATTACAAGTGTATCAGGTGTGTTGTTTAGCCTTAAGGGCTATGACTGTTCAGCACACTGGCTTTGTGAGCTATGTGTTGCACGTGTTTTGTTTTGGGGTAGCAGTTGCTTGGGTGTCTGCTTTGGAGGTCTCTGCTGCTTAGGCAGATTTTTATTTAGAGCCTCCGAGTATGTTTTTGTGTGTTTATGTGTTTGGTTTGTTGTCGTGGTAGGTCTATGTGAGACTGGAATTGTAGTGAGTGTGGTTTCCTTCTCCTCCTGACTGGTTACGCCAGTACTGAGTTGAGAGAGCTTAGCCTCCAGTCTGGCTATATGGTTGCATCTCTCACATGTGTTGGAATTTGTTGGGAGGAGGAGAGGGTTGTCTGTGTACATGAGGCAGTTGTAGCATCATCTTTTCTCTTTTTTATTAATCTTTTTTATTAAGATTTTTTGGTGGTAAAATAGGACATAAATAATGTTTGTTCACGGTCATTGGCTTTTGCATTTTAAAAGTTTATATATTTTTTACTGGTTCAAATGGTTCTATAAGTGCACTGACTAAATGTTTTTAGTCAACATTTTATTCCTAAAATGTTTTTAGAGTTTTGTAATAGAACGCATACTGAGGTTTGCTTTTTTATCATTTTCTAAAAAGTTTGGCTGTAAAGAGAACTTTATTGGAACAGTCAAAATGCAGCTAATATTTTTCAATTTACAAAGTTGCAAGTAATTACGATTACTGTTTAAGTATGACAACTTACGAACAAATTCATTTTGAATGTTGATTTTAACATTAATTGGTGTTTGATTAATTTATTCAATTAATGATTTAAGCTAACCAATAGGCATAGCCTCTAAGCACTTTAAGCACTTTAAAAGCACTGAATGTAGTTGAAGTTGGCACACTTGAAAAAGCCCTGTAATACCAGGCGAAAGCGCTTGTGTTTTAGCATGTGGAATAAAAGGTTTTTGTGGACTATGAATGAAAAGGTTGTAATGTTTGAAAATCTGTGTGAAATGGAATTAAGACAATTTTTTCTGAATATAATAAACCTTTTTTTAATTCCAAAAAAAACAAATCAGGAACAGGATTTAATATGATCTTGAGTAATAAAAAATTTTGAGTAATGAATGTCCTGTTGTGAAGCGGTATTTTTGAATACCTAAAAATACAAAAGGTCTTGGAAATTTTTCAGACAGATAGTTGATGGAATGAGAAGAGAGACGCATTTTTTTTATTAGTAATTTGGACCATCATTTCAAGAAGGGCATGGTGTTAAGTTATTAAAGGACTGAGCAATATGGATGAATTTTATGTGGAATTGAATTTTATAAGTCCCCTTTTTATCAATCGTGGTTACCCAGATGAGTTATGTAATAATGTTTTGAATGAAGTTAAGGGCAAAGAGAGATAGGGTGTATATATAAATCTAATTTGTGGGGTTATGTCTGAGACAATAATGATAGATGAGAGAAGAGAGACAAATAAACAATTTTTTTTATTTATTCCATTTTTACAACATATAACATTATATATATGATTATATTAAAATAATAAGAAAATAATAGATAAAAATTGATATGGATGGATATGGGTAAAATATTTCAGGAACATTACATATATATATATTATTAATATAAATTTAAAAAAATTATTTGAGATGGCCACATTGACTTATAAACCACTAATTTGCAGAATAGTAACC
Source organism: Protopterus annectens (assembly GCF_019279795.1). Classification (NCBI taxonomy): domain Eukaryota; kingdom Metazoa; phylum Chordata; order Ceratodontiformes; family Protopteridae; genus Protopterus; species Protopterus annectens. Next base: position 674,221,427 of record NC_056730.1, on the reverse strand, counting down.
ATCATTTTAGATTTTTTGGTGCATCCCAGATTTATAAAGACAAACAAGGTAGGATTACTGACTATGATCTGGAAGCAAATTAAAATACAAATACAAATGAATGCATATGCATATAATGGGCCTATTATTAAATGTTGTAGTATTAAACCTGTGCTTAGATTAAGACATATTAAAGGGAGATAGTACATGTAGTATTTAGGGTGAATAATATTATTTATTATATATATTTTACATATTTTAAATTACAAATATGTGTTTTTAATTAGTCGTATTGGTTGTCTAATGTGTATATATGTATATTAATATTATATATCATAACACATATATATGTGTGTTTTTTTAGTTATACTATATATATATATGCAGTAGTAGTATACTAGGTATGGTCAAAATAAAATTCATATACTTATAAATTGTATTGATAACTTATATTGAGCATATGATGTATTTTGTTTATATATATTGTTTATTTATGACATACAGGACTATATACATATACATGACATCTAATCTATATATATATATTATATATATTTATATTTTATTATTTTATATATGCATATATATGATATATACACAATTGTGTTATTTTGTGGATTTTACGTTTGGCTCACAGTCTGCATTTTTCTATTATTTACCGAAGAGGGACTGATGCCAGCAAAATATTTCACTTGGTTCGTACACATTCCAATTTGCCGGATTAGGAGCTCAGGTCCTTTGCATTTTCAATTGCCTCAAGATTCCCAGATTCACCAGCTGGACTGGAGAGGAGATTGACAACTGACCTTTGGACATGCTAGAATAGTATTGGGAATTCCTTTATAATTGAAAAAAGGGCCAATGGGGAATAAGGTACTCAAGGGGAGTTTGTGAGGGTGTAGTGCTTTTAATTTTTTAGAGCTGACTTATATAATTGCTTTAGTGAGCAAGTGCCAGGTAACTTAAATGCAATGTGTTACAGGTAACTTAAATGCAAAAATGACAAACAGTAACTTTCTTTCAAGTGAAACAAGGAAATAAGTATAGTAAGCAATGCAGATATCACTAGGGATCCACAGAAGTGCTAAAAGGCCGCGTTTTACGTGGAATTAGCGTTTCAGGGAAATAAACAAACAACAAGCATACAAATAAAGCTAGATTCAGCAGGCCTGGATCTAGTCTATGCTACAGCAAACAAGGTGTACCAATTTCAGTAAGAAACTATGCAGGCACTATAAGCCTCTAACCAGAAATTCCCTGCTCAGAAGGGCAGAGTCCAGCCTCTCCTCCCACAAGAGTGCAGACCGCAATCCTTCTTAACGTAAAATAACTGGCCTGAAGCCCAAGTGCTTAAACCAGAACTAATACACTTTTAGAATAACAGACACTGAGCCCTCAATCAGCAGTTCCCAACTTAGAAGGATGTAAGCTACCTGTCCTGCCACCACAGTGCAGGCCACAAACCTTCCTAATGTAAAACAACTGGTCTAAAGCCCAAGTGCTTAATCCAAAAGACTTAGAAATGATAGCTACACTTTAATCAAGTTACTACCAGCAGTAATAAATACAACTGAATACTTTAAAGAATGCCTGGATTAGTGCTCAAGTTATACAAACAAAGCTAGATTCAGCAGGCCTGGATCTAGTCTATGCTACAGCAGACGAGGTGTACCAATTTCAATAAGAAGCAGTTCAAATATGCAGGCACTATAAGCTTTAGCCAGAAATTCCCAGCTCAGAAGGACAGAGTCCAGCCTCTCCTCCCACAAGAGTGCAGAACACGAACCCTCTTAATGTAAAATAACTGGCCTCAAGCCCAAGTGCTTAAACCAGAATTAATACACTTTTAGAATAACAGACACTGAGCCCTCAATCAGCAGTTCCCAACTTAGAAGGATGTAAGCTACCGGTTCTGCCACTACAGTGCAGACCACAAACCTTCCTAATGTAAAACTGGTCTGAAGCCCAGGTGCTTAAACTAAAAGGCTTTCAATGAGTTACACCAAGCAGTAATAAATACAATTGAGTACTTTTAAGATGACGCAAAAGCAAAATAAAGTAGGAAAAAACACAAATACAGTAAAAGCAGATACATTTTTTTTTTTTTTTTTTTTTGGAAAGAGAGAAAGGAGTAGCAGAAACTAAGCTGATTGGCCTTCTCAAATGCTCTCCCTGTACTGGGTAGAATGAGGTAATGACACTAGACTGGGAGGAGGGTCCCAGATCAAATTTACACTAGGGGCGGGCAACTGCAAAGCCACCAACTCTAAAAACACTATACCAACAGGGAAGGAGGGTGGGACACAAACAGCAGAAATGTTACTCACAGCTGAAAAGCAGCAGTGAGCCTTTAAATGAAAGTTTTAAACAGCTAAAGGAGCCACTAGAAAAAAGAGTTTAACTGCAACAAGTTATCATAAACAAACAACCCAACAGATGCTTAATAAGAGTGGACAATTTCCAGTTAATACCTCACACACAGTGAAACTAGCTAGAAAAAATACACAGTACACAAAGTGCTATAAACAACAAAGAAATAAAGAACAAAATAAACAAAAAACAGGATACTTAATGTTATATATTGTAGCTCTGAGTTTGCTGAGTGTCCTTCCTTCGATCAGCTCACTGTAAAATGGCTGAACACTCACAACTGAGCTTCTTAGGTAACAGAAAGTTGAAACCTGAGACAGCTTTTAAGAAAGAAATCTCAAAAGAACCAATGAGGTTCTTAGTCTAAGCTGTAGTCCAGGAGACCTCAGTCAGCCAATGACCTCAAACAATTCTCTCTCACTGAAATGCCTGATGGCTTTGGCTAAAACAAGATGTCCCTGAATTATGTGCTCAGACACACAGCCTCCACAAACACTAGGCCCAAATACAAGCCTGAATATGGAAATGCTACAAATATCCCCACTACTTAGAACAAACTGCAGAAATGTTACTCACAGCTGAAAAGCAGCAGTGAGCCTTTAAATGAAAGTTTTAAACAGCTAAAGGAGCCACTAGAAAAAAGAGTTTAACTGCAACAAGTTATCATAAACAAACAACCCAACAGATGCTTAATAAGAGTGGATAATTTCCAGTTAATACCTCACACACAGTGAAACTAGCTAGAAAAAATACACAGTACACAAAGTGCTATAAACAACAAAGAAATAAAGAACAAAATAAACAAAAACAGGATACTTAATGTTATATATTGTAGCTCCAAGTTTGCTGAGTGTCCTTCCTTCGATCAGCTCACTGTAAAATGGCTGAACACTCACAACAGTTCTTCTTAGGTAACAGAAAGTTGAAACCTGAGACAGCTTTTAAGAAAGAAATCTCAAAAGAACCAATGAGGTGCTTAGTCTAAGCTGTAGTCCAGGAGACCTCAGTCAGCCAATGACCTCAAACAATTCTCTCTCACTGAAATGCCTGATGGCTTTGGCTAAAACAAGATGTCCCTGAATTATGTGCTCAGACACACAGCCTCCACAAACATTAGGCCCAAATACAAGCCTGAATATGGAAATGCTACAAATATCCCCACTACTTAGAACAAACTGCAGAAATGTTACTCACAGCTGAAAAGCAGCAGTGTGCCTTTAAATGAAAGTTTTAAACAGCTAAAGGAGCCACTAGAAAAAAGAGTTTAACTGCAACAAGTTATCATAAACAAACAACCCAACAGATGCTTAATAAGAGTGGACAATTTCCAGTTAATACCTCACACACAGTGAAACTAGCTAGAAAAAATACACAGTACACAAAGTGTTATGAACAACAAAGAAATAAAGAACAAAATAAACAACAAAACAGGATACTTAATGTTATAGATTGTAGCTCCGAGTTTGCTGAGTGTCCTTCCTTCGATCAGCTCACTGTCTGTGTGTGTGTGTGTGTGTGTGTGTGTGTGTGTGTGTGTGTGTGTGTGTGTGTGTGTGTGTGTGTGTGTGTGTGTGTGTGTGTGTGTGTGTGTGTGTGTGTGTGTGTGTGTGTGTGTGTGTGTGTGTGTGTGTGTGTGTGTGTGTGTGTGTGTGTGTGTGTGTGTGTGTGTGTGTGTGTGTGTGGGTGTGTGTGGGTGTGTGTGTGTGTGCGTGTGTGTGTCAGCTTTTGCAAAGTGTTTTATAATGTTAGGTGTTTTACGCAATATCAATACATAGTAACCACAGTGCTGCATTGACACTGCCCATTCCTTAAAGCAAACCATATGTGGTGCATGGCCAAGAAGGTACATAACATTGCTTATGCTGCACATCCATATTTTATATTATTCTGCAATCATGCATTGCATGCAATGTAGCACAAAGATGTTCATAGTCTCAACACATACATTTGTGTGTGCTCTAGATGAGGCCAGGATGCTTCATGAAGGAGAACTTCTCATGTGAAAATAAGATTATAATTGGTGCCCTGTTGGAAAGGATGGGGTAGAGTCTGGAGGAAGTAGGTGTGACATGACATTATAACAAGAGCATATCAACATCATTAGTCCAGCAAGATGGACCAGCACATGATAAAACTGTATCAGCCAGCATTATGCCACAAGGGATCTACAATTCTTCCGGCAATTGGCACACATTTGTTTCTGGCATCTTATCATCATCACCCGTGTTGAACTTGATGTATTCCAGGCGTTAGAATTAAGGCTGGCCTACCTAGACCCTGTAGTATGTAATTTAATAAGCCATCCAATGTTTTACACTTTAGATATGTCTCACACATTAACAGTGATTTTACATTATATCTTCCACAACCTTCTATATCATTTGGAGTCATGCTGCCACCACTGATTATGACATGCTAGGTAAGGTTGACCCTATCTGTCATATCATCATCCACTTATAATTCCTGTACTGCCTTCTTACCCATAAGATGTTCTATGTTACAGGGCCATCACATGCTGCACAGTCAGAGTTAAGACAACCAATTATGTGTTGATTTACTTTGCTGTACACTGGAATGGTATTTCTGATGGTTAGGTTGCTAAGTAACATTTTATGAATGTGGTCATATGAGTCATGCATTAACAACAACCTTGTGTTATGTCTTTCTCATCTTGTCATTACCTTTAGGAGTCATGTTGTCACCTCCAGTGATGACATGGAAGGTAAGTGTGAGTCTGTCATATTTTTATACTGCTGTTATATCATTGTACCACTATCATTCCTGTGTTGACTTCCACATCATGTGTCCCATATTCCAGGACCATTACACACTGCATATACAGAGCCAATCAGCCAGGTACATAAGGGATTACATTGCTGGTGAACAAACTGCTGTACCTTGTGTAAGGCATTTTGGCAGACATCTTCTTAAGTGCATATGTGCAATGTGTGATTGCCTGTTTTGTTTTTTGTCTCTGTTATTTTAGCCCATCCACTTTTCACATCCTACCTGAATTGGTTCACTGATCCTGGCACAGGACATGTTGTGATGCAGAGAAGCAGCATAACCAATTAGACACAGGGCACTGCACTTGTTTTTTTTTTTTTGTTCAGCCATAATGGTGTTGCCCAAATGAGTTGTCTGACAGAATAGAAAGTAAACCCAGCCAGTCTGTTGGTAGCAGAACATCAGTTACTAGTCATGAAAAAAAGTGTGGGCAACTGTCCCATGTTATCATGACAATGGCTATGAAACAGCTTCACAGTGAACAAATGATGTCCATAGGACGTCACATCCTCAACTGGCAATGATGTGTGGACATGTGTCTGAATCTGTATGCCTACTGTTACAGGTACATGACTGGTCACAGCACTGTTAAAGCATGAATTGTGTGCACTTTTTCATGGAACTGACCATGTGGCACAATGCATTCATGTGTTGCATGAGAGTCAGGAGTGCAGGCATGCTAAGGGTCATAGCAGCACTGACTGAATATCCTCAGTTCTATTTTTCCACTGATTTTTGAATTCTATGGCACAGTCATATATTATGTTTTTTGTATACTCATTGTATACATACTGTCTTGATAACCTTCTACAATATTTTGTACTATTTGTTGAATATTTTTACCTGGCCTGTGCTTGAAATTGGTTAGGTGTGATCAGTGCACTACCCCAGAAAACAGATAAAATAAAATAAATAATAAAGGGTGTACAATGATAATATGAATAATAATCAAAATTATATATTGAAGAAAGATTAGCTTCATGGATGAAAGCTCTTTATTTGATGGGTACAGTAGAATGTAATGACTTTGCCACATAAGATGTTGATATGGCAAGTAAAAAAGAGAATGTCGACAAGACACCATGGTTAGATAAGATACCTTCTGATTCTTATACAGAGTTTGAGAAGGGGACCTCCAAGATGGCTGCACACTGACCAACATCTTAATTTTATCTCTCCCAGTATGAAAAAGAAACTGCGAGATAAGAGCTAGTAATTCTGATAGTTTTAGAAAAAAACACAGTGTCTGGACACCAGCAAAGAAGAAACTTAGGGAAAATCAACTAGAAAAAATGAAGAAAAAACAATGAAAGTGAAGAATCCTACAGCTGATCAGCAAAAGGCAGTTCAGGCTTCTGCTTTGGTGCATGAAATAGCCTCCAGTAATTCTGAGGAAAAATACATCAAATATATTCAAACCTGATTAAAATAAAGAAACCAGTGAAGGAGTATAGCAAGTCAAAAACAAAAGGCTGGAAAAATGGAAGAAGCTTTAAACAGCTATTTAGGTGAACTGGTAAAACTGCTAAAATCAGAGGTCAAAATAAAGAAAAGGCTGGCTGAGTATAAGACTGCTTAATAAGAGCTGCTTGAAAAAGGGTAGAGTTAGAGGAGAGGGCATGTAGAAAAAAACCTAAGATCTTCTGCTGTACCACAGAAACTGGATAGAACAGACTGTATTAATTTTATAAAAGCACAGATAAGCAACCAGACTGGTATTCCACAGCAAGATTTGTTAATTTCAAGGGCACATTGATTGTATGCTCCAAATCTAGCCATGATAAAGCAGTTAAGAACTGCATTAGTAAAGATGCAATCATACCAGCAGAAAAGGCTGGTTCTTTACAAAACTGTGGTAGAAGGGAAAGTATTAAAAATTTGAGACAGTACAGTATTTGTGGGAAATGATTATTCACTGTACACCAGCAGAAGAGAAGGAAATTTATCTCAGCAATCAGGGAATATCAAGAGGCAGGTGTGAGATTCAAGCTGCTATATACAGCTGTCTTCAGAATATTTGTCCTGGAGGATTAAAGTCATTTTTTGATGCAGAACAGGCTGAGAATGAAACACAAAAGTTTGTCCAACAAAAAGTGAGCCATCAAATAGAAGGGGACTCTGTTTTTCATTCTTCTGATAATATAGCTCATAAAGAGAATTTGCCAGTGAAACCTTTTCCAATGTTCCAAAGGAAAATGCTTGAGAGACAGAAAAGGGCATAGGAGTTGACTGGAAGAGTTGGATGTACCTTAGACTTGAACAAAAGTCTGGTGTTGGGAGATGAAGATGAACAGGAAGAAGATCAGCAACACTGGAATTAGTGAATAATTGTGAGACTATAAAGCATCAAATACATTTATGAAATATGGCTTTACAACAAAAAGTGGCTGAGGGAGGGCATGGCCAAGATGCCAGTCTGATAGCAGCAGAAATCCATAGCTCTGCTTATATTTTAATATCCTGACAGGAAATATACTTTAATTTTTAGAAAAATCTAACTAAAAGTACACTAAAAGTTAGATTAACATAGACTCTATTATATTCTAAAAATGAATACATAGTTAAGAGAATTTTTTAATTATTCCTGTCAAGAGGTTTTCTACTAGAGATCTCAAGATGAGCAACTCAAAGAACCCACACCAGAAGAGTGCAGTGAAGAAAGAACTACATCTTATAATAACAAACATCCAAGAACTGTCACTAAAAATGGACAAATTTGAAAACAAAATGGATATTATCAAACAAGAATGCAGTAAACAACTGGAACTTCTAAATGGAAAAGTAAAAAAAAATATGAACAGATTCTTGCCTTAGAGGAAACGGCAACTGACCTAGATACTAGAGTGACAGAAAATGAACATCACAATGAATTTCTTCTGAAACAAAACACCAGGCTGATTGAAAAACTGGAAGACCTTGAAAGTAGATCAAGGAGGAATAACATAAGAATATATGGAATTCCTGAGAAAGAAGAGGGTGCTAACATGATTCAGTTCCTCAATAAGTGGTTTTCATCAGCACTAAACATGCCTGAATCCCTCTCTTTTGGAATTGAGAGGGCTCATCGGTCCCTGGCAAATCCAGCTTCATCTCTGAGTTCATCTAACCCCAGGTCTATAATAGTTAAATTTCTTTCCTTGCAAGGCAAGAATTTAGTGCTGAAATCAGCTTGGAGTAATTCCTCTATCAAGATGGGTCAAAACGTTATTCATTTTGACAATGACTACACCTCTACAGTCATATCCAGAAGAAAGGAGTGTGTTCCTCTAATTAAGTCCTTGAAAAAAGCCAATATTAAAACTCAAATTCTTTTTCCTGCAAGAATAAAAATCACCTTGCCAGAAGGAGTGAATATCTTTGATTCCCTACAAGAAGCAGGAGAATTTATCCAAAAGAAGAAAATACTGTCAGTCATAGAAGAAATGGAATGGTTATCCCAGAGTTTGAAGAGACAGGCAACAAAAAATGGATGGTCTGTGAAGGAAGGAGCAAACAAAACTAAGAAACTAATGGACAAATGAATAAATTCCTTCAAATTTTAAATCCTCTCTCTAGCTTGGTTAACTGGTGGGTAAATGACTGAACTGTTATAATACGATTTCTGATTTGAGGCAGCTGTTATTACTTCTAAATAGCTGTTTTTATATGAAAGGGTTATTTTTTCATGATGTTGATATTTTGTGAGGAAACTGGTGGTCTGTGTGACTGTTCGCATTGTGGAGATATATGACATGTATTGACAAGGCAGCTTGAGTGTTATTTATTTATTTATTTATTTGCTTTCTATAAACTCTAAAAGCTTCAGGATCTGAGTTTCCCACCAAGAATGCTTTTTTCTTTACTAGAGACAACTTCTGTTGTGCATGAGCCTATTTAGATACTTTTTAACAAGTTTATGAAGCTGCAGCTTGAGGAAGCAACAGTGATGACATCATTTGACCTTTTGAACTTGTTAAATGGTTGTACTTAGAATTAAATGGTTGTACTTAGAATTCGTTTTTGTTGAAATTCTGTTATCCTTCACTAAATACTTTAAATGGCAAATAATTAGTTCTGACAAAAGTGTTTAACTCCTTTGAAAATGCCTATGTTCTCTTATAGATGCATACATTCTGCAGATTCAATGATACTATTAGTAACTAAATGACATCAAGTGAACTAGGAGCTGCGTTAGAAAACTCATTATGCATATTAAAATTAGACTTATGTTATATAGCTAAACCTTTAGTAACTAAACAGAGGGTTGTGAGGCTCCTTTTTTTTCTCTGTCTCCCCCCTTCCTGATGAAAGACGTCAACATAGATATTGTTAATACATATGAGTAATATGTTTATAATTGCAAAATATAATAGTTATGTTGTAATAAGTGTTTTATATATATATATATATATATATATATATATATATATATATATATATATATATATATATATAGTGATTATGTGATTGTATTGGATCACAATGTCGAATCTGACATTGTTGACACATTAACTGCGAAACCCCAGAACATCGAAGAGGTAAACAGAAATCTCCCTAAAGGGAGATTTCCATTTACTTCAATGTAGTGCGGTCTCGGAGTTGGAATATTTAAGTAGCAGGGGGTGTGGGGGGAAGCAAGTAGTTCTTTTATTTGACTTTTTTTAATGTTTTTATTAGGTATTCAGTGTTACTGGACTTTGACAATATGGTGTTGATCATATAGTATTCGAAGTTCAGTTACTTTGAGTATATAATATATAATATTAAAGATGCTATTATCATATGTGACATACTCATATCGTTTCAGATATATTAAACACTCTCATTCTAATGTATATTTCATGGATTCAGATTTCTTTAGTTGCTTTCATAATGCTTTTCTTTTTTGTTTTTTATTCTATATTCTAAGCAGAGATGTTTAATTTCTGTTGTTTGGTACTGGAGATGTGGTGGATGGATGGTTTAGTTAAGTTTTTTACTAAACCAGAAAGTTTATGTTTCATGTATGTGTTTGTAAATAGTTTTGGGTTTTTAAAAATAGTGCTTAATACATGTTCTACATCCATGATAAGTAAGTTTTCAGTAGATTTCAAGTCAACACGGAAGAAAGGTCTTTCAGTTAGTAATAACATACACATTATAGTCAATGGCTTATAAATGATTATCATTAAATATTAATGGTTTGAACAATAATATCAAAAGAGCTGGTTTGCTTAAATATATCAAAATGCATAAAGCCCAAATCATTTTTCTACAGGAAACCCATCTATTAAAAAAAAATCTATACAAATATTCATTCAATGGCTGTACCATTCTGGCTGATTCATGTTTTAAGACTAAGAGAAGGGGCACTCTTATTCTTTGGAAAAATACTTATACTATGCCAAGAATTATAGATACAATTTCAGATAAAGATGGGATGCTAAGCATGGCTATTTTGGAAATCAGTAGGAAGTATTATACTTTGATTAATACATACTGGATACCAGGACTGAGTACTAAATATGTTGACAAATATCTAGACCTAATTACTTTTAATGCAAAAGGGGAAATTATAGCAACAGGTGATTTTTAACTGTCTATTATCAGGCAATGATACTTCTAAAAATGATAAAATAAAACTAACATCTCAAGCCAAGAAGTTAAATGACTTTACAAACAAGATGAACCTTAAAGATATATATGGTCTAAGAGAACATTCTTCCTTATTCTATACTAACTATTCATACCAGTTTGGTACACAAACAAATATTGATAAGGTCTTTAAATCAAATAATATATACTCTAAAATAAGAGACATATCTATAATGACTTGTCCACTTTTGGACCATAGTGCTGTAAACTTTACATTAACTACACATATAGATGATTTAAGATTTCTACAGAGAATTCCTGATTACATAACTAAGTTAAATGACTTTAGAGAATGGATAATGAAAGAAATAGACATGTTTATGGAAACAAATGATAATGGTGAAGTGACTGATACTATACTATTGGACACCTTTAAAGTTTGTATATATGGTAGAATAAAATCTTGATACCTTAAAAAAGGAGAGAGTGGGACAAAGAACTTTTAGACTTACAAAAAAAAGCATAGACAATATAAAAAATGGATGCAAAAACAAAGTAGCACATAACAACATTACTACGTTAAATAAAAAATACTTAGAAGTTCTGAATCATAAGGTAGCCATAAACCTAGAAAAATTTAAATTGCAATCATATGCTGTAAATACCAAATATCTACATAAAATAGTGGTACCCCCCCAAAAAAAAATAAGCAATCAAAATCTTATTAATGAGATTAAATATAAAAGTGATGGTTCAGTTAAGAGTGCATCTAACTTAATGGGCATATTAGAAGTGTTCAAAAACTACTTTAAATATATAAATAATAACACACTACTTTTGGGGACAGATAATGTAATAAATACTTTTATTCAAGAAAATATAACTACTAAGGTGTCAATGTAACAAAATAACATATTAAATAAACAAATAACACTAACAGAAGTGAAAGAGCAAATAAAAATGTAAAAGATAATAAAGCTCCAGGACTGGATGGAATAATTCCTGAACTATATAAGATTTTTCATGACTATATAATAAAGAAAATGATGAGTGTGTTTACTATGGATAAGCACAAATGTATAACACTCCTATTGTGGAAATACTCAATTATCTCCCTCATATTAAAACAAGGTAAGGACCCCAAATCTTGTGATTCATATAGGCCAATTTCAGTACTAAACAAGGATTATACAATTTTCATGACAATATTAGTTAATAGGACAAAAAAAATATTACCAAATCTAATACATAATGATCAGCAAGGTTCATTCTTCATAGAAAAGTTCAAGATAACATTGTTAAATTACTATCAACAGACATTGCATGCAAATACAAAAAACAACTAACTATTATTAGCCTATACATAGAAAAGGCTTTTGATTATATTAGTTGGTCTTATCTACAAACAATTCTGATTGGTTTTTGAATTCTCCTCAGATTTTGTCAACTTATTAATGAAAATTTATAGTGGGGCACAAGCTTATGTGAAAATCGGGTCATGTCTATCCTCACCACTAGAAATCCTCAAGGGAACTAGACAAGGTTGTCCTTTGTCACCACTATTGTTTACACATTCAATGGAACCTTTTGCTACCTATATCAGAAACAAGCAAAATATAAAAGGCTTTCAAATTAATAAGGACTATTTTCTTAAGATACAATTATTTGCTAATGATATGTTGTTAACATTAGATGATAGTGATGGTTCTTTGCATGATGTTATAAATACCTTAAGTAAGTTTGAATGAATTTCAGGGCTTAAATTTAATCATAATAAATCCAAAACATTACTAATTAACAAAAATATCAACAAAAACCTAAGAGAGAATGGCCTGTTTAATTGGGAGAATGATGTATTAGAATATTTGGGTGTCAGTATAAAGAGTACATGGAAAGAGTCTGTTAAACTAAACTACAATAATTTAATAACCACCATTAGTGAACTAATCAAAAGATGGAATAAAATGTTCTTCACAATGGAGGATAGGCTCTCTTTAATTAAAATGATAATTTTATCTAAAATGTTGTTTTATATACAGTCATTGATACTACCCCCTTCCAAAAACGTATTTAAAAAATTAGATTCCATGCTACTTAAATGTTTATGGTTCCCCTTAAAACCTAGGATTGCCTATAAATGGCACATTAGAGCTTGGGACTGTAATGGGATAGCATTCCCTAGCTTAGATCTTTATTCCAAATCAGTTATAATTAATGTAATATTACATTGGATCACACCTACCTATATATCTGGCTGCAAAACAATTATGCATGAGATTCATATGACTGATGTCAGAACTATAGAAAATCAATTTATGGAACAATATGGAATAAGTAGAGTTCATTGGCTTTTACGTGAATTTTGTTTATTTAATAAGAAGTTTGATCAGTTTTCTTATGTCATTAATCAAATATTTAATAACTTTAAAAATATAATTGATTGTAATTACAACATTAAACAATTTCTATTTCTTATATTCCCTATAGCATACTCCCCTGATTGCCTAGATTCTTTCAACATCAATGCGATGCAAAAATTAAAGGAAAATAATTTGATATTCTGGCATCAGTTTATTGAAAATAAGAGTATTAAACCACTAAACTCCCTTTTATGTAGTTTTGATAATAGTCAAAACAGTTGGTTGTTTATACACTCATTACGGTAAATTATAGAAAACAAAGCGAGAGTATCGATCAACCTAGAGCCTGAATCTATACGTAGTTTGATTCAGCTTTTTGTTAGGTTTCTTGAAAAGACAGATAATCAAAAATTAAGTATCTCACCTATCTATAAGATACTTAGAGAACACACTCTAATGTTTGACTCAGATTTTTGGAATTACTATGTAAAGATTAGTGGAGAACAAATATCTGATAAATCAAAAAAAATGTTATTAAATTCTACGTATGTAACCTCTTCATTATACTGGAAATTGGATACATGGAAATTTATGAATAGTAGTTTCTATACTCCACATAAAATAAATCTTATACTCAAAAACAGTGAAAGTAAATGTTGGAAATGTGATGAATTACTAGAAGCCAACTGGGTTCACATGTTCATTGAATATAGAAATGTTGTTCAATACTGGAAAAACTTCAAATATTTTGTAAATGCTTTATGGTCTGATAACTGTCATATTTCTAAATCACTAATCCTATCCAATGTTCCTATACCTAATGTAATACCTAAATCTCAGATTCAGTTAATCTGGTCAATTCTTGCAATTGCCAGAAAAGTTATTACTTTGAACTGGAAAAGTAAACAAGATTCAATGTTTAAAGATTTTATTAATTTGGCAAAAGTTGTTTGTAAAAAAGAACTGCAAACCATTTGTTATAGAACTCATAACATTACTCATAAAAGAATAGAATGGCAAAAATTGGAAAAACTTTTGAACAAATACTGATAACTTCTCATGGATAAATGATTATTTATCATGGATGAATGTAAATATTGTAAATAGTTTTGTTATTGTTTTATTGTATTTGTTATATGCACATTTGCGTATGTTTATAATGAAAAAATACAAATGTTTTTGAAAAAAAAGAAGAAAAAGTGTCTGAGAATGATTGGCTTTTTGGTGACTTGTTAAACTTGTGGAGTGACTGAAAAGTATGTATCCTAATTCATGTCATTAATGTCCAGAAGGACACTAAAGTAAAAAAAGTAACTGTAAGTAAAACAATGTTCATTGTAACAATGTCTGTATAAAACATTTTATGATATAAACTGCATGTGATACAGAAAAGCATTCTCAGTGCTTGTTGTATGTGATAAAGATACAAAGGTAAACAAGTACTTTCTTTACATTTAAGAAATGCAGGCAATGCAATATAAGAAGAGAAGAAAGGCTCTACTAAAGCATGTTTAGGTTAAAATGCTGTAATATTAGGCTGTTTAGATGGGAGATGGGGTGTACAAATGCATTGATTATAATATAAGTAGAGCTGAGATGTTTTATCTTTCTTTTCAGTAGGTGAATGTGTGGATTAATGCCTCTGTATTAATCTAATAACAAGTTCTTTGTGTGTGTGTGTGTGTGTGTGTGTGTGTGTGTGTGTGTGTGTGTGTGTGTGTGTGTGTGTGTGTAAGTGAGTGAACTTTAAAAAATAAGAGTAACCAATGAAATTAATGAAAAGTTTCCCTTTAGCCAGTAAATATCCATTGTGAATTGAGACGTCTGCAGCTGAGGGCAGCTGAACATTCTGTTCTTATGTTTCAGTGGTAAGGAGCTGACTACAGGTGAGAAAAATATGAAATGAAAATATACAAGGCAATTAACTTAGTAAAAAATAAATTTTGACAAGTGAATAAGAGGTAGAAGTTTTTTCCTTGTACCTAAATACTTAAATGCATTTACTAGAACAGTGTATAATTTAGTTTATATAAAGATAGGCAGTGCACTTTTACTTAAGGTTAAAAGTTAAGGTTTTCTGAAAGCTTACAAGCTGTTTGTTTTTCATATCTGGGATGGGAGGTAGATATGAAAAGACAGCAATTAGGGTATGTATTAAACACTTCTCTAACACTTCAGCGTAAATATTATAATAATTTCCTTGGGTCTATAACCTTGTCATTTGTACATTTTCTCATTCTTTTTGTGGTTGCTTGAGCAATGGGTGTATGTAAGAACACAGGTTGTAACATGCACCTTAGCATGGATAACCTTAATTTTAGGTTATTGTATAAAAACTGAAACAGATATTTCATGACAGAATTGTGGTTTAATAAATTTAAGCTTTCAGGTACACAGTACATTTTTTTCAAGTAATATATATAGCTCCATCGCATGTTTATATATATATATATATATATATATATATATATATATATATATATATATATATATATATATATATATATATATATATATCTATAAATAATAAGCACTTTACTATCTCAAAATACTGAAATCTCGAATTTCAGTATCTCAAGACAAAAGTGCCAAAGGTGCAGTTGACTGAAACTACACTTGATCGAACTCAAAATGTCGAATCCATGGTTGTGGTGGCCCGCTACTTGGGAATTGCTGTATTTGTAAGGTGTGGTGTGCTGTGGGATATGGTTTGCCTGCTGTTGTGTGGATATATCCGGAGATTCAGGTAAGTGCTGTTTTTTTAAGGGTTTGGGTTAGAGATTTGAGTGTATGTGATTGTGTTGGGAAGTTTTAGGTGTAGATTAGGGTAGGTAGGTAATAGTGTGAGTGTGTAAGCATTGAGAGTGGTGGTGTTTGTACGTATGTAATGTGTGTTTGTGCAAAGGGAATATAGAGTATGTAGTGGTGGGTTTAGAGTCTTTGTCTTTTTAGTGTGAACTTGGAGTTAGTATATATAAGTAGCGGGGGTGTGGGGGGTGCAACCCCCCTGCTTATATGTAGGGTAGGTGTGTGTATTTGTGTTGTTGTGCTTGTGTATGTTTTGTTGGTTTATTGTAGTGTGGGGAAGAAGGTGTATGTATGTCTGTGTGGTGGAGGGTGCATTTAAAAGTCGTGATTTTGAATTTTGCAGTTTTGGGGTTTAGCTATTGAGATTGTTCGGCTTTATAGTCTTAGGATACTGAAATTCGAGATTTCAGTATTTCCAGATTATAAAGTGAATATATATATATATATATATATATATATATAATATATATATATATATATATATATATATATATATATATATATATATATATATATATATATATATATATATATATATATATATATATATATACACACACATACATACAAACTAAATTAATCACATAATTACATAATTAACAATTCAGTCCATCTGATTTAAAATCTCATTAAAACATTTACATAAATAGTAAATAAATCAGCCAGTTAGCCTTCTACACTTTAAAATAAGTTTCAGTTAGCCTTCTACACTTTGAAATAGGTTTTAAAGGGCAATGCTCATATAAAACTGGATATTCAAGTCCATTCAGCCTAGTAATACCCTACCTTTATTTTCAACTACTAACATGTACCAATCTAGCATAACTAAATTAGCATATGTATTTAACACTAGGGTACCCATGGCTACACCCTTTTTCTGTAAATATATTTTCTCACCATAACAGAAAATATTATTCTGTAATACCAGTTCTAATAGTATACATATCATATTCATAAAACTAACTGATTAACATTTAAAATATTTCTAATGGAATTTAAAGGGTCAATCTTGCAGACTGTCAAGGTTAACATCAGTTGATGCAATATTTAATAAAGATGCAAACATTATGTCTGCTGTTTTTTGGAATAGGTTCATAGGTTCATAGGAAGTTACTAAGTTAGCAGCTCTAGAGCCCTTACAAGCCTAGCCATGTTAATTCTGAATTGCCTCAATTGTCCTTGGTTATTTGGACACAATTTGTGGAGTGAGTCTATGATAAATACTGACTATCCCTGTCCATGAGGGACATGGATGCCACCCCTGGAGCAGTGGTGGCTGGTGACTTCAAATCAAAGGGAGGCTGCAGGAGACAGCTGAATGGGTGGGGTCAATGGGAAGGGGTGCAGCCAACTAGAAAAGGGAGGAGCTATGCTCAAAACCACAGAGACTGTAACTTTAATTAAATACGCTGCCCTGGGTGGAAAACCATAATTATGAGAGTCCAATCAAGACAAAATGAATTGTAGAAGAAAAAAATATTTCATTGCATTGGCTGCATGACAGCTTACTTAATATCTAGATGGAAGCAAAAAGGTTTTGAGACATGAAAAAATAAATTACTTTTTAAAATAGATTACTGGAATGCCAGTCAAAATCAAGTATAAGAAAAACAAGCAGCACTCAACTCAAACCACTTCTCCTGTTATAATTTATATTCAGCTTTATAAACGTACCAAGTAACATGCTGAAAGTAGGATTCTCTGTGATACCCCTACTTGTAAAAATGTTTCTTACTATCTAGCTTCATGGGGAAACATGATCAAAGTAAAAATTGAAAAGCAAACAAGAAACAAGCTCAAGATACATTGCTTAAAGGATTACTGCACAGGTTATTGATCACACATGATAGATTGGCATTTTGTTTATTTTACAGGTAAAGCCTGCAAAGATGACTGCAAGTCTTCAACAAATGTAATGAGCTTCTTAAAATAGTGTAATCCTGTCCTTTATTACAAATACTGCCATATGCATTTCAATACCCAAGGCTTATACATTATCTAGTTATGTAAGTATTCTCTGCATGGCAACAACAGAAAGGCTTTCAATGTTGGCAATACTTTAACAATATGTTTATTAAAGCTTACTTGCATCTTACAATCTCAGACAAGCCTACCTGATGGTCATTAAAGCATTGCTAATTAAACACAGAGCAATAGACACTTTCTGAATAATAATAAGCATAAATCAACAGTATAAAAATATGACAGAAACCAGAACATTCTGCAAAATCAAGGACAAATGAAAAGCCACTGTAGTACTTGTGTCTACCTTGGATGGGGGATACTCTGCACATTTACACTGCATAACTGCTCCTTGCCTTGCCTTGACATATCCAGAGTACCTACATGGGGGAGTGGGGTGCAACAAGTATGTCACAATTTGAAATGTCTCTGGTTGACTGTGATGGCCCTGACACTTTTGTCAAACCTCTCAACCTCAGAGCAAGAAATCTGGACAAAGCCATACATAGAAGTGGGGCAAAGGCCCAAAAATAAGGACAAATTTTAAATATTGCTCTTATAAACTTAGAAAGATAATAGAATAGTAGGTCTTTCATTAGTATGAATTTTCTGAAGGGTATGAAATCTGAAACTCAAATGGCTGTCGTTATTTTCTAACTTCAGTCTTTAATGATTTGTCACTAATTTAGCAAAAAAACACAATTTTATGATAAACAGACCACACATGTGATGCAAAAATATAAAATAGCCACACAATACAGCTGGGAACCTGTCAAAAAAGGGATACTTTTTTTAATATTAGTACTGCTAACTTGAGCAGTTGACAAAATATAAGAATCTACATGCATTTCTGAAATTAATCTGTAACTCTGATCATTACAGTTATTTATTAATTGTAAACCCTTCACGTTGTCTTCCAAAACTGCATTTTGCAGAGGGATTATTAGAGGAAGAGCAACATTTTGAGCCAAAATTGGGGACAGTTGAGAGATCTGGATATGCCTAATTCTATAAAGCAATGTATTAGTATGTACTTCTCAACCTGTTAATGCAGGAAATCTGGACAAGGCCACATATATTTTATTTATTTATTTTACATTTGTTGACCGGGCTAGTCTGGCTGGATACATGTCCATTTTCAGCAGAGGCCCGAGGAGAAAAGCTCCACTATATACTGATACATTACATAAAATCAATTACTATAAGATACAGCTTATAAGGATCTAAGAACTAATTGAAAGCAGAATATTAACAATACAGAAGCATTTTTACAGAAGTGTACAGTTCATAAATTACATCATTTTTACAGAAAATGTCTAATACTTAAAATACTAAATATATTGGGGGAACATATAAACAGTACTAAAAATTGCTCTTATATAAACTGAGAATGTTGATAGAATAACAGGTCTTGCTTTAGCATGCATTTTTCTGAAGGTTATGAAATCTGAAACTCAGTGTCTATCATTATTTAGTGACTTAATTCCTAAATGATTTGCCAGAAAACCAAAAATTGTATGAGGAACAAACCAAAAAAAAGAAGCAAAAATCTATTCATTCTGCAAATATCTGGACAGTTGAGAGGTATAGTTCAGCCGGGGCTGTCTTTGAGTTTGCTGCCCTTCCCCCCCTCACAAAATCATGGTCAAATGGAGCCTCCCCCCTGCAGCCATTCCAATGAACCATTACTTGGCTATTTCACCCCATTTACCATAAACACTAATGTGCATACTATTTTACTTCTGCGTTGATTTGGACTTCATTTGAAAGTTTTATTTTGCATTTTACAGCACAAACACTAATAGATATACGCTAAACAAAGCAATGCAGTCTCATAATGAAAACAGACTTAGCATTAAAACTTCTCTGCCCTTGAAACTCACATTCATTGAACTCTGCCCTTGAAACTAACATTCATTGAAACAGCATTGAAACCCACATTCAAAAAAAAAATACATTTTGCCAGTGGCAGATAAAGATTAACTTTGGGCTGTTTTCAAGTCACAGGCCCCTTGCACATGAAACATACACATGCTCTTTGATACACCTTGCTGATTGCATTAAATTATATTCCTTGTACAATACAGTGCAGCTTTAGAGGGGGTTTTAAATGCATTGTTTTAAATATTTTTCCAGTAAACAATGAAATAAAATGCATGCACCAATAATGACAAAACTGCCCAATTCAGAACATTTCCATCATAAAAGTCTACTCAAACATCTACAGTCCACCAGTATCAGTAAATATGCACAATCTCTGAAGAAGCAAAAGTCGGGGGGTGTGGCCAAGATGTCAGAGAGATAACAGCACTTTTTTGATGCTCTGCTTAATAAAAATTTCTCTGACAGGAAATTTTCTTAATATTATTTTAAAAACATCTAAGTTTTCTTTCACCTATATATTTTAATACAGTGGATTATTTTTTTCTACAAATATTTCAATTTTGGTGAATAGAAAGTGAATTACATCCTGTCAGAAGTACAGCAGCTGAATATAACAGACTCTCTCAGCCATGAGTCATTCAAAAGCCTCTCTCCAGGAAACTTCCATGAAGAAAGAATTACAAACAATAATATCTAGTATTCAAGATCTTTCCATGAAAATTAACAATTTAGAAAAAATCATGGAAAACATGAAGAAAGAAAATAGAAAGCAGATTGAAGAATTCAAGGAGATAATTACAAGACACACAGACCAGATAACAGAAATTGAAGAATCTCTTAATGAAATAGATGGAAGACAACATGAAAATGATAACCAGATTGACTTCTTACTAAAGCAAAACACCACACTTTCAGATAAAGTGGAGGACCTAGAATCAAGGTCACGAAGAAATAATATTAGAATATACGGCATACCTGAAAAAATGGAAGGAAATAACACAATACAGTTCTTGAATGACTGGTTGCCTAAGACACTAAACCTACCTGAATCTCTCTCTTTTGGGATAGAGAGAGCTCACAGGTCATTGTCAAATATGTCTGTGTTAAAAAATCCAAATGCTTCAAGATCCATTATTATAAAATTTTTATCATCTCAAAACAAGGACTTAATCCTGAGAACAGCGTGGGCAGGTAATCCTATACAAATTAATGGTCGAAACATAAGATTTGACAATGACTGTACCTCTACTATAATAACTAAAATAAAAGCCTGCATTCCTCTCATTAAAAATCTGAAGAAAGCTGAAATTAAAGCACAAATCATTTTTCCTGCCAGAATTAAAATACATCTATCTGAAGGAATAAAAATATTTAATAATCTTGATGACGCCTCTGAATATGTGAAAAAGAATAAGATTTTGGAAAATACTGAAGATATGGACATCTCATTACCTAGTTTAAAAAGGCAGGCAACAAATGGAAAAATGTTATCGATTGATAAAACAAGCAAGACGCTTAAGGGTAAATAATACAAATGAAGCTCTTCCACAATCCCTTCAAATCCCAAAATTTTCATGCTATAAATCACCTACTTCTGGGAAAAACATACATGTTAAGGTAAAAATCATTTAATATTTATTAAGTATGCTTATTTATTTATTTTTTTTTAATTTATTTGCTATTTAAAAGCCTTTAACACAAATACGCTAGAATGTTAAACAGATGTTAAAATTCTAAATCTTCCCTTGACAGAGTGTATTATTAGTTGACAACTACATAGGGGCAATGTAGCAATACCATAGAAATATTGGTTAAAACAAGAACCCCCTTAATACCGGATACTGTATGTGTATGTGCATTAGATTCCGATGATATAGATCGCGCCGATAAGTGAAATGAAAGCTCCCCATCTCAGTGCAATTAAATGAAAGTGTAGCCCCTTTTTTTGCATCAGTGGGCTTTCTCTCCTGTTAAATGTCATGTTATGCTTGGGTCCTTTTAGATCTAAGGGATATAACTTAATGTGACTTGCTCTAAATAGTTTAAAAGGTATTGGAAATTGTTCTTTATCGTAATAGAGAAGATTGTTTTCTTTCTAAGAATCCATCATGACATGTAAAAATACTTTCTCATACACTTGAGAGGTTTGTGTGTTTACTAAATGTGGTTTGTGGGTCCATCTGCTGATGGAGAGGGAAAAGGAGAGGTATTTTCTGATGAAAGCTGGTGGAGTGTGTGTTGCAGTGACAGGAGGGTTTGTGTGCTTGATATCGGATACATTGGCCAGTAAAATTGATAGTTACAGAGAATTTTATATCTATATAAAATGGGGCAAAGTTGTTTTTTTTTTTTTATTGTACTTCATATATATGCTTTTTGAGTAACATATTCTGTTTTTCTTTTCTCTCACAAAATGAACATCACGAGTATCTCATGAACAGTTATCATAGCTTGCTGCAGATTCCCTAGTACAAGCTTCTAACCGCCAAAATTCAAATTTTAAAGGAGAAGGAAAGAAAAAAATAAAGAAGGCTGTTGCCTTGAGACTTCTTGGAGAGATCTTCTTTGTAATACAAGAAACTTATGCATGTACTCTCTCGAAGTCTCTTTTGTCATATGAACTATGGTTACGTATTCACGTTATCAGAAATCTTCACATGAAAAAAAGAAAAAGAAAATGGAACAACTGAATGCTTTATCGCATACCAAGAGCGATAAAGAAAAATATAGAAAAAACATAGACATATATAAAGGTCCTTTTTACTAAACTAATGTTGATGCCTATATTGTTCCCTTCATAATAAGTTTTCTGATGACGTGTTTTACAAAGTAGTTTACACTTGATCATTAGTTGGCAGCTGTAGCTAACAGATACAGTGAAAACATAGACTAGGTCATCTGATCCTTTTTGGTTAGCAGAGCAGAAAGCGGTATATGCAGTGGTTATAAAGTCACTAAAATACATTATCTATTGGGGGTTAATGTGTTTTTATTATTTTTAAAGAAGATTTTGGGACAGCTATGTATTTTCTCTGCTTTCATCTTGATATCTTCATCCCCGATTTTATTGATTATATGAGTTGTTGGTTGATGGCAATACTGCTGGAATGGGGAAGCCAAAGCTGTAGACATACCATTACAATAAATAAAAATTCTGTTATAAAAGGGTGAAATAATATATTGGGGCAGGCAAAATTCTGGATCCAAAGAAAAGGAGACAGTTCTGCTTAGAGAACGATCTTAGATGTTACTGAAGTGATGCTTTTGCCTCACTAGTCAGTGATAGTAGTAGAAGACTGTTTGGGGGGTGGTGCAGAGTGGGGATGGCTACTCTTGACTTATAGTTACTACTTTCATGAGGACATAAGGACAGTTGTTATTTCCAAAGGTAGCCTTTACTTTTTAACTGCTTTTCTAATTAATAGTTTGCATTATTTTGGATTTATCGTGAATGGTGAAATTTGGATCTACTTAATCCACCTCCAGCTACATAAGTGCATACTACAATCTGACATTTTCACTAATATTCATAAAATATTGAATGTTTTACTGTCTGTAGACTACATTTTCTAGCAAAAGATATATTGCATGTTAACCACTGCCACTCTAACTGAAAAAATATTGGTAAAATTTGTTAATGTATTTTGTTAAAAAGGACAACTTAAGGGAACACATTATTACTATAACCTCTAAAACTGAAGTGTCTTTGAAGGTTAAAAGCTGTGACTTCATTATATGATATTTTTATCAAAATCAAGCTACACTACATAGTTTCTTTAGACTCACATCTTTGGAAAGAAAAGCTAATGTTTTTGATGAATACACATATCTTTATACCTGCATAGATATTTGTGCAACTAAAATATTATCTTCTCATGTAAAAAATTCTCATTAGTACCTCTTTATTTTAAATATCTTTAATACCTTAAGAAATTATTTAAGGTTAATCAGATATGTTTTTTAGGGGGAAGAAGGGGAAAAAAAAGAAAAAAAAACTGGTAATTTTATATCTTATATAAAAGGAAAATAAGCCTATAGGCTATATATTAATATGCTGATTCTATAGTAAATATTAACACTGTTGTGATTTCACAGACAAGTTCATACTGGAATGTTTTGTTACATGATAACTTTTCTTATTTTTATACATAAACTTCTTTACTGAATTCCTGGTTAAGTAGGTTTTGATCTAATGTAGTATACTAAATTAAGATCTGTATTAGTATAGAATAGACATAAATGAATATGATATACTATGTCATGATACAAGTTTAAAGACACTGTTCTTAAAAATTTTGAAAATTACATTATTTATGGTAATAGATGTTTTTCCACAATATCTCCTACATAGTAATACCTATACATCCTGGAGAATTAATAGGTTGTAGTTTGTTGATTCAATAAAATATTAGGTAGTAGCATTAGAGAATGATAGTCTTGAGCACTAAGGATGATAGAGGGTGGTATTGATGACTTCTTCATCAATCCAGGAACTAGATGTTCCATGGTTAGTTTTGTATAATAGTTATATTTTCATCTTCTCTGAACATTACTTGTTAATTAAGTCCAGAATAGTATTTATCCATCAAAAGCTTAAAGTAATCAATGCCTGGGTTTAAATGTCTGTCTCTGAATACAAATGGTCTTAATAACCCTACTAAAAGAGGAAGGTTACTCAAATACCTAGCATCTAATAAAGCTGAGATTATATTTTTGCAAGAAACGCACATTATTCAGAAAGATCTAGAAAAAATGTTTTTTAAAAGTTATAGTATTCTAGCTGAACCTCATTTCCAAACAAAGAGAAGAGGAACCATGATTTTGTGGAAAAATACATGTCCAATGCCTAAAATAATTAACAGTTTCTCTGATAAAAATGGTATGTTGTGTCTAGTAGTATTGGAATTGAATAAGAAATATTTTACTTTAGCAAATATGTACTGGCTACCTGGTATTGGTGCTAAATCTGCAAACAAATATTTGGAAATAATAACAGCAAATTCTAAAGGAAATATCATTTTGTCAGGTGATTTTAATTGTATTCTATCATCTAAAGATACCACTAATGTCAGCAATATTAAGATACCTGCATCAGCCAAAACATTGATAGATTTTGTCTCATTTCATAACCTAAAAGACATATGCATGATCAAAGAGCAGAGGTCTCTCAATTTTACTCACTTTTCTTATAGATATGGTACACAGATGACTATTGATAAAGTGTTTATATCTGACAGCCTATTATCTAAGACTCAAGATGTAGTGATTACACCATGCCCTCTGTCAGACCACAATGCCATACTATTTAAAATTAAAATTAAACCAAATGATCTTATTCATTGGCAGAGACTACCAGTCTATATTATTAAGATAAAAGGATTCAAATAATGGTTTATAAAGGAAGTAAACTATTATATTGAACTTAATAATAATAATAACACAAATATAGTGTTTATTTGGGACTCTTTAAAATCTTATATATATGGGAAAATAAAAACCTGGTATTTACATAAAAGGAAAGAATGGGACAAAGAATAATTAAATCTACAATTGAAAATTGACACTTTAAAAAAGAGCTTACACCCCAAAGAATTGGGCTCGAATCTGGAATTAAAACAACTAAATCTCGAATATTTAGAAATTCTTAGTCATAAAGTAGCAATTAATTTAGAGAGGTTAAAATTACAATCTTATTCATCTAATCCAAAACATATGCATAGATTAGCAGCCAAAACAAAAAGTTTTCACAAGAGTAAACACATAATTGAAATATTAGACACATCTAAACACAAATCAAAACCTTTTTCAGATCTAAAAGATATTTTAGAGATTTTCCGTTCATATCATGAAACAATGAATAAAGCAAACTTAAACTTTACTAATAATAGTTCAGAAATAGAATTTCTAAAAAACAATATAAATAATAAACTTTCTAAAGAACAAAATAATAGCTTACTTAAATCAATATCATTAATAGAAGTTAAAGAAAGAATACAAAATCTTAAAAATAATAAAGCCCCTGGTCTTGATGGCATAATAGGTGAATTATATAAAATTTTCCCTGATTCCGCTTTGAAGATATTAATGAAAGCACTTGAGGAATTTCAAATAAGTGACAAACTTTGTCCTTCTTGGAAATATTCACTAATTTCTCCCATTCTAAAACAAGATAAGGACTCCAAATTTGTTTCATCATATTGTCCTATTTACCTATTAAATATAGATTATAAAATATTTACGTCTATTTTAGCAAACAGATTAAATCAAATGATGCCGACTTTAATAAACAATGATCAAACAGGTTTTATACTGAACAAAAAAGTTCAGGATAATACTATTAGACTTTTAACTTTAATAGATTTTGCAAATAAAAAAAAGAATTATCACTCATCAGTCTAGATCTAGATAAAGCATTTGATTCTATTAACTGGACATACTTATTTATGGTATTAAAAGAATATAATTTCTCCTCGGAAATCTTAAACTTGTTAAAAAAATTATATGAAGGTTCTATAGCGTATATTAAAATCGGCGCTTTTTTATCTGGCCCACTTCAAATTCTAAAAGGCACTAGACAAGGTTGCCCTTTATCCCCACTACTATTTGCATTAGCAATAGAACCATTTGCTAATTTTATAAGAAACATTATAAACATAAACAGTTTTGATGTTAATGAGGACTATTCTTCTAAAATTTTACTCTTTGCAGATGATATCTTATTAACTATTGGAAATATTGATTCATCTATTGACCACATTATCAGATCATTAAAACTCTTTGAGGAAATCTCAATACAATAACTTTAACTGGACCAATGATAAATTGAAATATCTAGGGGTTCATATTCTGTCTAAATGGAAAGACACTATAAATATACATTATAAAATGTTATTAAATAAAATCACAGAATACATTAATAGATGGAAGAAAATGTTCTTTACTACAGAAGAAAGATTATCTCTGACAAAAATGATTCTATTACCAAAAATTATTTTTTATCTTCAAACACTATTGGCTCCTCTTTCTAGAAAACAACTTAAACACATAAACACTATATTAATTAAATTCTTATGGTATCCTCAAAAAACAAGGATTAAATATGATTGGCACTATAAAAACTAGATTGAAGGAGGGATTGCTTTTCCAAATTTTGAGCTTTATGCTGATGCCATTATTCTTAATATAACAAGTCTGTGGTTAAGTCCAAAATACCATTCAAATTGGAAAAATTTACACAAAACAATACTATTAACTAAATTTGACAAGTTTTTCAAAAACATATATTGTTCTGAAAATATTAAGCTATTTATAGTTATTAAAGAATTATTCTTCAACAATGAGCAGGAAAAATCACACCTTATTCCTATAATTAAACATATCTTGCAAAATTTTTAAAAAGTAATGAATAAGAATATTTTGAACAACAATTTGTCCATTCTAATGTTTCCAATAATCTTAACCAAGGGATGCTTTGATTCCTTTAACATGATGCAAATAAAAACTATGGAAGAAAATGGGTTATTATTCTGGCATAAGTTTTTAGGAACTAATAATATTCATGATACTACGTACCTTTTAGCCAGGTATAATATCTACCAAAATAACTGGTTAAATATTCAAATCTTCAGAGAATTTATTTTAACAGAATTTAAAAGACATAATTTTCCTGCTATAACAGACCTCCCCAAAAAATTATCCATCCTCTTTGACTTCACCAATATAGGCTATAATAATGGTATCTCATTGTCAAGATTTTACAGCATTCTTAGATCAGATCTAATAATATTAGACAACAATTTATGGAAATATATCAACAATTTCAATAACTCCCAAATAGATATAAATGATAAAACTTTAATTCTCAGACCTGTTTACCATACTTCTTCTTCCACATATTGGAAATTTTTTACATGGAAATTCATTAATAGAAGTTTTATTACACCAAAAAAAAGCCTCTAGAATAAGCAAGAAAGATTTTAATAGAAGTTGGAGATGCGAGGAGCTAATAGATGCCGACTGGGCACATATGTTTTTAGAATGCAGAACAATAACCACATTTTGGATGGAGTTTAAAAATTTTATTAAAGCTTTGTGGTCGGACAGATGTGAGATCTCTGATTCTATGATACTTTTTAATGCACCAATGCCAAGGTATGTCCCAGTGAGTCAAATGAACCTCCTTTGGACTCTACTTGCTATAGCAAGAAAAACTATTACTAGAAATTGGAAATGTAAAAATAACCTCTCATTCAAGTAATTTATATTGTTTACTAAGATTATTTGTAGTAGGGAATTACAAACAGCTATGTTACACTCCTCAGGCATGACTCATAAACAAATTGCCTGGATAAAGCTTAAAAAACTATTAGATAAAATGTAATGTTATTGAATATTTGGTATCTGTTTTGGACTTTGTATATAGTTTTTGTTAAAATTTGATATTACGTTGTTTTTTTCTTTTTTAAAATTGTATTCATACTATTGAAAATCAATAAAAAAAATATGAGGACAGAAAGAAGCAAACATCATCGAAATAATTCCACATTAAAGAGATCTGTAACTAATGAAGAGGTTGCTGCTAGCAAACAACTTTATATTTCATTGTTTCATCTACAAATAAAGTGCATGTTGCCCTTGAGGAATAA
The DNA here is from genome assembly GCF_019279795.1 of Protopterus annectens. NCBI lineage: Eukaryota > Metazoa > Chordata > Ceratodontiformes > Protopteridae > Protopterus > Protopterus annectens. The sequence goes on along the minus strand of NC_056730.1, from coordinate 674,193,079 downwards.
ATTGTCTATGTTACACTAAAAGTATGATAAGCTAGTAATATTGCAATAGGGAATGGATGGCAAACTGATAACAGGTTCATAGTTAGTAGGTGTCTTTGCCAAAATGGACTGCAGCATCCACCTCCTTTGCAACACAGTACAGTATTAGCAATGCATCTGCCTACTGTGGGAGTAGAACCTACAGGCTTCTGCATCAAAAGCAAATACACTACCTGTTGTGCTATTAACAATGCAAGCAGACTCAGCATAAGCAGCACTTTTGCTCCCCTGCAGCTCTCAGCTCTTTGTAAAATCTACTCAACACTCAGCTGTATCTCTGAACTTTGCAGCACAAAAAATCTGGAAAAAGCCAAAATTTATTGGGGGGGGGGACAAAAGCCCAAAAAACAGAGACACATTTTAAATATTGGTTGTATAATGTTGGAAAGTTGCTAGAATAAAATGCTGTGTTACCACCATACATTTCCCTACCAAGTCTTGAACTCAGGACCCTGTGCAAAACAGTCAGAGCAACATACCACAATGCCAAATCAGCTGTTTTGTGAAAGAGAGGAAGGCTTAAACTTAAATGGCTAACATTTAGTGAATTCAGTTCTCACCATAGCTGTCAACCTCTTAGCATTAAACACCTGAACAAAGCCAATAATGGGGGAATACAGCCCCCAAATATATTCAGTGAATTCAGTTCTCACCATACTTCTCAACCTCTTAGCAAAAAATACCTGGACAAAGCCAGTAATGGGGGAATACAGCTGCCAAACATATTCAATGAATTCAGTTCTTACTATAGCTCTCAACCTTAGCACAAAAAAACTGGAAGAAGCCAATAATGGGGGAATACAGTCCCAGAAATAGGGATAAATTTCAAATATCCATCATATAAACTTAGAAAATTGCTAGAGTAAAATGTTTTGTGTTACCATGTACTTTCTGAAGAATATGAAGTCTGAAATTCAAATGCTTGTCATTTTTATTTATTTAACATTTGTTAATCAGAAAAGTCTGACTTGGAACAAAAGCCAATTTTCAGCAGAGGCCCAGGGAGAAACACTCCAGACACATATCTTTGTAAGATGGGAGGACACCAGAACACCCAGAGGAAACCCACACAAACACAAGGAGGACATGCAGACACCAGAGCACACCCATGCAAACACAGGGAAGACATGCAAACTCCACACAGAAGGCACCCCAGCCAAGAATCAAACAAGAGAACCTGTAGCTGTCAGGCAACAATGCTACCAGTGCACCACTGTACTACTGACTATTTAAAGACACAAAAATACAGAAACCACAGATTTTATGAGGAACAGAACAGAACAAATATGAGACAAAAATCTACAAATTATTTACAAATGGTGGTGGGTAGGGAATTCAGGCTTTTGCCACCTGGGCCCAAGGTATAGGGTTCAAGCTTGTGGTATTCTCTACCCACCACCATATAGAAACTGTTGCATTAGACACACACACACACACACACACACACACACACACACACACACACACACACACACACACACACACACTCCATAAAATAACACAGGCAGCCAGCCTATTTCCTTAGTAAACTCCAAAGTCCACACACACACTCACACACACACACACACACACACACACACACACACACACACACACACACACACACACACACACACACACACACACTTCATAAAATAACACAGGCAGCCAGCCTATTTCCTTAGTAAACTCCAAAGTCCATAAAACAGGCAGCCCAGCAGTTTGCATGAGAGCAAGTCCAAGGCCATGCCATCCACAAGAGCAAGTCCTTCCCATGAGAGCAGAGTAAGCTGGGTGCTACCCAACCTGCAGATGTTGCAGTCCAATCCCCCTTCCAGTCTATGCAGTTGTAACTACATAGACTTCTGGGATAGTACTGCTGAATGCTCTCTTCCTAATCTGGACTGCTGGTGAGACAGTCTGGATTATGTGTGCATGCTCCAGAGTGGTTCACTAGCAGTCCAGAAATACCAGTCATGTGCCATGTTACTTAACTCGCATTTGTTCTTTTTATTAGTTCTTATTTTCTTTTATTAGTTTTTCTTTTCTTTTTTGTTTTACAGCTGGTGGGGGTACAGTCCTGCAGTCCAATAGCAGGAGCCATCCCTGCCCCTGAGTGAATTTGCAGTCTCCCATCCATTTGTCCAGGTTGCACTTGAATAGTATCAGTGAGGAACTCTGCTTCATGTGAACTAGAATTTATTCCAGAGTAGCAGCAATCTCTGGAAGATATATATCTCTTTCCAGCATGTTCTGTTAATGTCACAGGCTAGGTTAAGATCCCTAGAGGGAGTGACTCTTGTGCCATTTTACCTGTGGATGTGCAGCATATCCACCAGGGAGGGTCAGAGACTGCCCTGTAGGCCAGGCACAAGTCACCTGTCAGCAACCTATATGATATAGAGCACAGTGAAAGGGCTTTCAGTCTATCCACATAAGACATGGTTTGGAGGGCCTATATTTTCTTGGTGAAAAACATCTGTGGTCTCTCCAGCTGCTGCAGGCGTCTAGTGAGGTAAATTAAGAAGGAAGCATTGTACTCTATTAATGGTCTGATGAGGGTTGAGTACAGTACAGTGGACTTATAACATCCTTAGATCTGGATGTGATGTCCTTATTTATAAGACGTGCACTGTAGAAGTCTTTCCTTACTACTGTGGGAACTTGGCAACAGGTCTACTGGTAGAGGTGAAGTCACTGACTTTGACAGCATGTGTTCTGTTGGTGAGCCAGTTGCCTACCCATCTAGTGACATAAGGGTTAATTACTGCTAGGAGAGTTTCTCAATGATGCCTGAGTGGAAGACTGTGTCAAAAGCATTGGCTATGTCAAGATAGGCAGTAAGCACTGTCTTATGTTCATCCAGGACTTTGGTGACTTTCTCAAATAAGTCTAATAGGTTTATTAAGCATAATCTACCATTAATAAAGCTAAACTGTATTGCGTCTAGAGTTTGAAGGTTGCCTATGTCTTTGTTGATAAGGTTCATGATGATTTTTTCCATGGCTTTGCAGATGAGGCTGGTTAGACTTATGGTTCCATAGTTCTCAGAGTCAGTTGATGGCCCCACTTTGTACAAGGGGATTACTGTTGCTGTTCTCCACTCTTCTGGAACAAAGCCAGTTCTCAGGCTATGGTTAAAGAGAACACCAAGTGCGTCAGGTAGGTCCAGTTTTAGGTTGCTTAATAAGCAACATGGGATGTTATCTGATCCCACTAAGACTGTGGTTTTGGCTTTGGTGAGCACAGTTATGATCTGATCTCTAGAGATACCAGGCAGAGGACTGGTGTCAGGTATGCTTTGGGGTATGGTTGGTTGGGACAGGGTGGGGGGGGTGAAGTTTGCATCAAATATATCAACTAGCAGGTTGGCATTTTTGTGTAGTATGAGTGGTAACATCTACTACCTGTTCAGCACATAGCTGAGCAGAGCTAAATAATGCATTATGATTATCCTTAGCTAGGGATTGAGGCTATAGACAGGGAGAAATTATGAGGGTATTAGAAGATGTAAAAAAAAATAACGTGAGAATAATTTGTATCCATACTTCATTTTTGAAAATAGAGGACAGGATTTTAATGCCATAACAAATGAAAAAATAACTGAATAAATAAATGTAGCAATTGTACCCTATATTATGACTTTTAATAGTAACTGTCACACTATTATAAATATTATTAAAGAAAATTGGTCTATTTTAATAACTTCACCTGCCATCATGAGAAGTGTAGATGTGCACAGGTGGCAGAAGCTGTGAGAGGGGCACTTAGTTATCTAAAGGGGCAATTTTTTAAAAACTATTTGCTACCACAACATAGGTTCACTGAGAATATGTTTTAAGCTTAGCCAGTTTCCTTTTTGGTGCTTGAATTAACATTTCTGGATTGGTATTACCTATCCCGTGGCTGATAACTGTGCATTAGCTCTAGTGAGAATAACTGTGATCATACCTTAGATAATTTGAGGGGACCCATGTAAGGGATGCAGCATTTAGGAACTGCTTCTATCCATTAGTGGCATGAGGGGCAATCCTGGAGTACATTTTCTATTACCCATCCTTAGATCCAAGCTGCATTTGAATATGGACAGGGATGAGCTTTGTTTTACTTGAATGGATAGTCTGCAACCCCCTGCCGCTCCAGCAACTGCCCCCTCCCCAGCCACTCCAGTGTTCCATTACTTGCCTATTTCTCCTCAGTTACCATAAACACTGTTCAAACCTGTCAGCATGCATACTGTTTTCTTATTTACTTCTACAGTGATTACAGAAATTGAAATAAAATAGCACAAACACTGAGACATTTGCTAAACAAACAATACAGTCTCACAATCAAAACAGACTTAGCATGAGCAGTAAACCTCTCTGCCCATTGAAACTCACATTCATTGAAAGGGCATGAAAACCCACAATCATTTTGCCTTTGGCCAGTGGAGGAGTAAGCTTACCTCTGGATTGTTTTCAAACCATAGGCTCCTTACACATTTTTAGGGCCATGCATACATATACGGATTCTTTGATTCACCTTCCTGATTGTATTAAATTATATCCCTTGCATAATACAGCATCACTTGTTAGAGTTTGTTTTAAATTTGTAGTTTTGCACAGTCTTCTAGTAAACAATGAAACAAAATATATGAAACAATAATGAAAAAACTATCAATTTCAGAAAATTTCAACCATAAAAGGTCACTCAAACTTTTGTCATTGCAATCCACCAGTATCAGTAAATATGCAAAAATATCTGCAGAGGTAAACTCATCTAAATATTTCCACATTAAAGGGATATGTAACTAATGAAGAGATTGTTGCTAGCAAATAACTTTATATTTCATTGTTTCATCTACAAATAAACTGCCTGTTGTCCTTGAAGAATAAATTGCCTTTGTTACATTAAAAAAATGATAAGCTAGTAATATTGCAATAAGGAATGGATGGCAAACTGATAACAGGTTTATAATTACTATGTAAGTTCTCCAGAGGAGGGCATTCAAAGGACTGCAGCATCCACTCCCTTTAAAGTGCAACACAGTACAGTATCAGCAATCCATCTGTATACTTTGGGAGTAGAACTGGGAGTAGAACCCACAGCCTTCTGCATCAAAAGCAAGTATACTATCTGTTGTGCTGCTAACAATGCAAGCAGACTTGGCATAAGCAGCACTAAACTTCTATTTCCCTGAAGCTCTCAACTCCTTGTAAAATCCTAATTCAACTTCTTGAATCACAAGTGGTGGTATAGGTTGAGAATTCAGGCTCTTGTTTCCTGTACCTAAGGTACAGGGCTTGAGGCTGAGTAACACTAATCACCAGATATACTTAACTGGAGCATTTGAGCATTTACACACCCACAGCAGCATATACCAGAAACACAATCCCACAGATCTAGGCAGCAAGCATATATGAGAAACACAATCCCACACCCAGCATATATATATATATATATATATATATATATATATATATATATATATATATCCAAAACATCTCCTTACCCGAAAGCTGTGCCTCTCCTAACATTTTACACCTAGGACTGTGTTTGCAATAAATCTGCAATGCAGACACACACATGGGTCCTCCTTAAAATTGGTTTGGGTGCCCTTGTCGGTATGCACCCAAGGACAGTGTTTAGAATAAAATTAATTTAAAGAGACAGCTATGCTATAGGAGACTGAATATAGGAAATTAATTTAAAGAGACAGCTATGCTACAGGAGACTGAATATAGGAAATATTGATACCATGATCAATGTTAGTTTTAATATAAGTAAGGGTACATTTCCTTGTTTAAAATGTAACTATTGTCAGTATATAGAAGTAACTCCATCATTTACATATCCCACAATTAATATAAGTTTCTATTTTTTCACCATGCTGACTGTGAAATTGCAAACCTGCTATATGTTGCTAAATGTTCTGGATATATTTCCTTTTATATAGGGAAAACAGAAGGTTATGTGATAGAATAGCTTGGTAAAAGTATGATACTAAGAAACTGAATCCTACAAATGCATTAGCTAAACATACACTGTTAATGGGTATAATGCATAGTTTTGAATTTTTAGTTATACAACTAATTGTAAATAGTACTAGGAAAGGTAATATACTTAATAGAACTGAGGTCTGTGAATATGAATGAATTAGTAGAACAAATGCACTTGAATATCCAGGTTTAAATGAGCATTACCCTTTAAAACCTATTTTAAAGTCTAGAAGGCTACCTGGTTGATTCATTTATTATATATGTAAATGTTCTAATGGGATTTTAAATTGGATTGATTGAATTGTTACTTATATAATTATGTGATTAATTTAATTGTTGTGTGCGTGTATATATATATATATATATTTATTTATTTTTATTTATTTATTTATTTAACATTTGTTGACTAGGTTCCACAGAGCCTGTTTTCAGCGGAGCCCGGGGAGAGAAATAGATGATTGTCTTTGGAATATATATATATTTATATATATATTTGTGTGTGTGTGGGGGGGGGGGGTTCTGTATGTGTGTGTGTGTGTGTGTGTGTGTGTGTGTGTGTGTGTGTGTGTGTGTGTGTGTGTGTGTGTGTGTGTGGGGGGGGGTGGAGTGATGTATATTGTTTAAAAAAGCATGTTGTATACCTGAAAGGTGGTATTTATTAAAACTATAACTTGATTGCAACAGTGAAGATGTATCTGGGGGATCTAGAAGGAAAATATAACAAAAGAAGTTAGCTTTCTGAGCAAATTTATGAAAATATTTGGTATGAAAGATGTGAATTCAATAATAGAAACTTGAAGAGAATTTACATATTATTCCCCAAAATACAATAACTGAGCAAGACTAGACAGAAATTATACTTCAAGAAACATGTGCATTTAATTGAAAGCTTCAATACATATCCAATAACTATTTCAGATTATGTGCAAAAAACAATGAAGATAAAAATGCAGGGTAATGAAATAACAGTTAGACACTGGTACTTCCCCACCTACCCATTAAAAAGAGAGGAATTATCTAATAGGTAATGGAAATTATTTGAGCGTTATTAGGGAAGATAGAACTTCCTTCAGAAGTTATGGCTAGTGGGTGGATGAAATGAAAGTGGAGTTTAAAAACAGGGTAGAAATAAAAGGAAAAAGAGATATGATTAAGAAGTAACAAGGATTATTTAGAGGGATTGACAAAGGTTTAAGTATTGCAGAATGAAGGGAATCTCATAGAACAAAAAGACATGCAAATTCAGACTGCTAAAGAGAAAATACAAAAACATCTGAGTAATACACGAGTTAATAAAGATTGCTGTTGAGCAACTGTTTTTCAATAATAACTCCAGAGTGCAAAAACTTTTAACACAACTTATGCAACAGAATGTAGAAATAATTGTTTCCAAACTTAAGGAGCCTACAACAGGAAAAATAACCAGAGATCTTATAGAGGTATTAGAGATACTTAGGAAATTTTCTAAAAATGTTTATAAAGCAATGAAATGTGGAAATCAAAAAAGGGCACAAATGGAAATATTTATGGAAAACTTAAGCATGCCAAGGCTAGAGGTAGATGAGGCTCAACAATAAACAGTTCAGATAGGAGGAGATGAAATAATAATGGTGACATATAATAAATCTGCAAGTCTCCAGGATTAGATGGTATTGCTGTGAAAGCTTGGAAGCTAGAATGGAAAAAAGTGATAAAAATTTGGAAGGTTTTGTTTAACAGTATTCTAAAAGGAAGGGAAATACCAACATCCTAGAAGAAAGCTTTGGTGGCTGCAATACCTATCACAGCCAGATTCATAGAGGTCCATTTCAATTTTAAATTGTGTTTATAAAGTGTTTATGTCTATAATAACTAGAAGAAAATCAAAGGTAATGCCAAAATTGATAGATATGGATCAATGTGGTTTTGTTGGAGGGAAGCAAACATTTGACAACAGTAATAACAGAACAATGATGATCTAGAGGAAAGCAAAATGTAAGGAAATACCACTGTTGTTGTTGGTCTTGATGCAGAGAAAGCATTTGACAGACTGAGATGGTGTTTTATGAGTAGGGCAGTGGAAGCATTTGCATTCCCTGATACAGTAATAAAGTTAAATGGGATGATATATCAAAAGTCATAATCAACAATTAAAGTGGGAAGGTTCCTCTCTGATATGTTGTGTCTGAACAGACGAACCAGGCAAGGGTTCCCTCTTGTTAATCATGTTATATTTAGAGCCACTACCAAAGAACATAAGGGGTTCAGAAACTCAATAGTACAGTAACCAAGAAAACTTGGCTTTATTTGCAGGCAATGTTATGTTGTACCTGATAAAACCAGAATAGGACATCACAGTTGTGGAACATTTTGAGATAGTTCATATCTTTGGGGGATATGAAATTAATGAAGATAAAACAAAAGCTATAGCTGTAAACTATGTACCCACACATGAATTGGTTCAATAATACCCACATTTATGGGGACATGATAAAGTATTTATGAGTATTGATTACAATGGATTATGTTATGGCAGCTAAGGATATGTGGAAAGAGACTAAACAAAAGAAAATACAAAAACTGAGAAACTGGAAACCCTTGTTTGTGGATATGAATAACAAGAAACAAGCAGTGAAAATAATTTTAGTCCCTTTTGTTTTATATATAGTCAAGCATATTTTTCTCAAACTCTGGAGAAGTTATGGACAATAATTACCAAATAGATGAAGGATTTTATCTAGGAGAAGAAGAGAACAAGGGTCAGGTGGGATAAGTTGATCCTTCCAATAGAACAAAGCGGTTTAGGATTACCTGATTTGAGGAGATATTTTAGAAGTGCATAGTTACAGATTATAAATGTAATACATGCAGAAAGCTATAATTCAGAGTGAAAAGGGGTGATGATGACTCATGGGGAGAATTCAAGAAATAAGGAGAAAGTGGGATTTTGGATGCAGATCCTTAACAGAAATAACAGCACTCATGCAGGATATTATATTCACAAAGTAGCAGAAAGTATTGTAAGAATTAAGCCAACACAAGAATGGAGAGTGAGGAGATTTTGCTGAGAGGGATAACTGTAATTAAGGGTACAGAGAATAGGCAAGAGGGAGCCAGAATGCACTGGATAAAACTGATAAAGGAACCAAGGTGTTGGGAGCAAATAACTAGAGGGAGAAAGGTATTAGAATGGGAAGAGACCAAGATGAACCAATCAGAGTTGGTTGTAAAAAACTGGAAAGAGCGACTGGATAAGCAATTTACAAGGTACCAATGGGAAAACATATGTATGGCTCCCAAATATGCAACAAAGTCTAGAAGATTTATGATTTTTGCTTGGAAGTGTTTGCATAGGTCTTTTTATACCCAAAGCAGACTCTAAAGAATTTTTCCTCAGGTAGATGGCAAATGTCAGTGACAAGATGGGGAAGAAAGAGATAACTTTGAACATATATTTTGGGAGTATAATGAATTGTCAGATTTTAAAAATTCCCAAAGAATTCTGTGTCAGAGAAATTGTGTGAGTTAATGGGTATGACTAAGGAAATTATTTTTTATGAGCTGGGATATGAGATTTGAATTGCCGGCTGTTCTGCATTGAACAGAAGAGGCTCTGCTTTGTGATTTTTTGATTGGCTCGTATGCTGGTATATGAGCCAATCAAAAAATCACAAAGCATCTCTCAAGCAACAGGAAACTACACTTAACCATCATCTACCAATCTTCACAGGTGCTGGTTAAGTGAGAGTTTACTGTAATTTGAATCAAAAATTTGTTTAAATGATTCTTGTTCTGGAATTGTCCAGACATTAGTTATAATGCTGTATCCTATCTCTCTGGATTATAGGTGGGCCTACTAGATAGATTGTGATTAAAGTTTTTTCTGTAATATTTTGATAAAGAAGATGAGTCCTCTTCTAGAAGAGCTGCAGGAATTATTTAAAAGAGCAGGAAGTGTTAAACTGCTGCCTATATTTAAATGTGGGCATTATGCAAAAGCTACATGTCTTGCTAAACCCACTGGTTATAGGTTCATAAGTATATACTAGGATAATGACCAATGGGCCCTTTATAACCCTAGCCATGTAACTCAAATGTATTCCACCATCTATGTTGCCTTAGAAGTTGTTTTAAGGGGTGTATGTTAGGGCATGATTTAACTGTTGCCTCTACCAGAGACATAGGTGTCAGACCAGGGATGAATTTCAGATGTCAGACCAGAGATGAATTTCAGATTTCCCATCTAATGGTCCAGGTTAATCTTAAATAGGGTTATGGAAGGGCTCTGCTTCACATGGCTCGGAATCCTGTACCATAGAATGGGAACTATCTGAGATACAAACCTTCCACTCCAACATGTACTATTTAAATTGAAACCAAATGTTAAATTCTTGGACCTAGTAGTTCTTGTGCTGTTCATATTTTGGGTATATAGATGGCTCATCAGGGCTGGATCCAAGGTTGCCTTGTTTGCCAGACACAAATTGCTTTTTAGTAGTCTGTAGGAAGCAAAGTACAGGGATAGTCAGTTGAAGCAATCTGCATAGGGCATTGTGTTTATGCCCTGTAGTCTTTTTGTGAGGAGTGTTACACTCAATGATCGGTCTGATGAAAGTTAAGTATAGTGGCACTGTGACTTCTCTGGGTCTAGATGCCTTGCCCTTATTTATAAGTTGAGTGACATAGAATAATATCCTATCTTAGACACATTGTTGAAAGCATACCTCTCAACTTGGAAACATCAAAAATCTGGACAAAAGCCATGAAAAATAGGTACAAATCTGTATGCTGATTAACATAAAATTTACGGACATGATTATGTAACCCTGCAAACTCAAATGGAATTGTGGGATACCAACTTTCAAATGCAAACTGAAGAGCAGACAACTGAAATATGGCCCACTTCAGACCCTGTAGTAAACGGTAACCATTTTTTAAAAAAAAATTTTATGCATCGATGTTGACTGGGAAGGGAGAAGATGATGAATCTTAGGATTTTGTTTTTGGTAACTTCACTTGCAGTATGTGGATTCTGTGGTAAAAGTAGGGCATATAGTGGTAGGCAATATTCTAATCTTATCAAAAGAATATTATAATTTGCTAGGATCTCCAAAAGTAATTTTCCATGACCTACTGATCAGTGCCTTAGCTTGAGTTTGTGCCGACTGGGGTTGTTTGAGTTTGCCACCCTTCCTCCCTCACAAAATCATGGTAGAATGGGACCCCATACAAAGCCCTCCCCCTGCAGCCATTCTAATGTCCCATTACTTGGCTATTTTGCCCCATTTACCACAAACACTGCAATGTGTGTACTGCTTTACTTCTATGATGATTATTTGGATTTCATTTAAAACTTTTATTTTACATTTTATAGCACAAACACTAATAGACATCTGCTAAACAAAGCAATACAGACTCACAATGAAAATAGACTTAGCATTAAAAACTTCTCTGCCCTTTAATCTCACATTCATTAAAACAGCATTGAAACCCACATTTAAAGAAAATGCATCTGGCCAGTGGTGGATAAAGATTACCTTTGGGCTGTTTTCAAATTATACATCCTTGCACATGAAGCATACATGTGTTCTTTGATACACCTTCCTGGCTGTATTTAATTACATTCCTTGTATAATACAGCACACTTGTTAGAGCGCATTTTAAGTTTACTATTTTGAAAATTTTTCCAGTTAGCAATGAAAGAAAATACATGAAGCAATAATAACAAAACTGCCCAATTCAGCACATTTCCATCATAAAAGTCTTCTCAAACTTCTACAATCCACCAGTGTCAGTAAATATGCACAATCTCTACAGAAGTAAAGGTCATCTAAATAATTCCACATTAAAGAGATCTGTCAGATCTGTAACTAATGAAAAGGTTGCTGCTAGCAAACAACTAAATATAGATTGTTTCATCTATATCTACATGGACTGAAACACAAAAGGAGGGGGTGTATTCATATTCATCAAGGATACCTACACCTCCAGGTTAGTGGTGCAGCATGATACCTCTGAGATCATCCATGTGCAACTAACATCAGGCAAATCTGCAATGCAAATTGTGGCCTGCTACAGATCACCCTCTATGACCCAGGACCACCACTCCACCTTTCTGGAGACACTGAAAAACATGAAGGTCCTACCAAATACCCTGATATTGGGTGATTTCAATTACCAAACCATTCACTGGGAAAACTACTTGAGTCCAAATTCCCAGGCCCAGTGCTTCCTGGAATTCATCAACTCAAATGCCCTGGACCAGCTGGTAAACTCCCCTACCAGAGGTGAAAACATATTGGACCTGGTCATCACCGACATGGGTGACAGGTGTTCCACACTGGAGATCAACCCATCACTAGTTAGATCAGACCATAAACTAATCACTCTGGATGTCCACACCCCAACACCACCCCCAACTAAGGAAACCACAGTAAAAAAACTTTTCTAAAGCAAACTTCACCTTACTTAAGACAGAGGTGGTAAGTTTCACAGCCCCCACGCTAAAGGATAATGCTGCCCAAGATGCAGAAGCCTTTACAAATGCACTCTATGAGTACCTACAAGGATGCATGGATCATGCCATCCATAGCAAAACCGAGACTCACTACTCTAAGAGAAGGAAACCCATTTGGTGGACCCCTGCAGTAAAAAGGCTATACAATAGAAGGAGGAAACTAGTTCAGAAAAAAAGCAAATCCCAAGAAGGAAAGACATCCCTGATCAGTATCAGTAAGAAACTGAGGTCCCTCATGAAATCATCCAAGGCTAACTTTGAAAGAAAAATAGGCAAGGATTTAAAAGATAACCACAAAGCCTTCTTTAGCTATGTTAAGAATCTAAGTGGCAACTCGCAGATTTGCATTGAACTAGTGCAAAATAACACAAAATATACTGAACCTACTAATATTGCCAACATCCTGGCAGATAGATTCAGTGCAAACACCACCCCCCCTCTCACCTCCAAAAGGGCTCATAACAATACCGGAAAAGTGTAGTGTCCCAAAAATCACAGACTCATAGGTGAAAATAGCCCTTTCAAAAGCCAAAAACACAGCATCAATGGGACCAGATGGTGTCCCAGGCTGCGTCTTGCACGAACTACAGAATGAACTAACCCCCCACCTAAACACACTGTTCAACCTCAGCCTCTCCACTAGCTACATGCCCATAAAATAGTACACAGCAACGGTTATTCCTCTTCACAAAGGAGGGGCCACAACTGACCCTGGTAACTATCACCCCATAAGCCTGACTAGCCTGGTCTGCAAGGCTATGGAGCGCATCATCATGGAACTCATTAACAAAGACATTTGGAACCTCCAAACACTTGACCCAACCCAGTTCGGCTTTGTTAAGGTCAGATCATGCCTACTAAACCTGGTTGACTTCTTCAAGACAGTCACCAAGGCCATAGATGAGGGAAAGGTGGTTTACACAGCCTACTTTGACCTTGCCAAGGCTTTTGACATCATTCCCCACTTGGGTATTACAGGAAAAACTCACCAGCCTGAACATAAACCCCTATGTCACAAGATGGATTGTCAACTGGCTTACAGACAGAACTCACACGGTAAGAATAGCAGGCTCCAGGTCTGACTCTAAACCAGTCACAAGTGGTGTCCTGCAAGGCTCGGTCCTGGGACCCCTACTGTTTGGCATATACTTTTCAGAAGTACAGGCAAACACAGGAGGACTATGGCTTACCAAGTTCACAGATGACTGCAAACTAGGAGCCATAATTGACTCTCCGGCTGAAACAGACATCCTCCAAAAGGGCCTTACTGATACGGACACCTGGTGTCAAAGTCATGGCCTCAAGCTAAATGCCAAAAAATGCATAGTCATTCAATTTGGAAAAAACAAAACACCTACGATTTACCACATATTTGGCAGCCCCCTTAATACAGAAGAGGTAATAAGAGATCTGGGGACCCAGGTAGATAGTAATCTCTCCTTTGACAATCATTTTGCCAAAGTAGTTAGGAAATGCTATGTGGCCCATCTTATTACTAAAGGGTTCTCATCTAGAAATAAAGAGGTTATAGTGCCCCTCTACTTATCACTCATTAGACCCATCATAGAGTACAATGCCCCATTTGGGATGTACCTCACAAAACACTTCCAACAGCTGGAAAGACCACAAAAGTACCTCACCAAGAGGATTACTGGTCTCAAACATATGTCCTATGCAGCCTAACTGAAAAAACTCCGGTTGTATTCAGTGGCATATCGCTTACTTAGAGGTGATCTCTGCCTGACTTACAAAGCCATGTCCAACTCAGAATTGATGGACATGCTCCACCTAAAGAAATCCAAGTCACTGCGAGAAACACTCTAGTGAGCTAAACCTCGCCACAACAATAAATAGAACATGCTGGAGGGATAGATTCCTTTCATAGAGACTCCCCATGCTACGGAACAAAATTCCAAATTACATCAGACAGAGCCCCTCACTAACACTCTTTAAGAGAAACCTTGACTAGTGGATAGGTAAAAAAAATACACCCCTGGGATCACTTCATTGGCTGTGCTTGACAGAGGATCAGTTAATTAATCAATGGGGTGGCAAAAGCCGACACACTCTGGCTAGGCTTATACTTGAGCAGATAGCCTGGTATCTACCTATGAACCTATAAATAAAGTGCCTGTTGCCCTTGAGGAATAAATTGCTTATGTTACATTAAAAAATGATAAACTAGTAATATTTCAATAGGGAATGGATGGCAAACTGATAACAGGTTCATAGTTACTAGGTATCTCCACCAAAGAGGACATTCCCAGGACTGTAGCACTCACCTCCTTTAAAATTAAAGCACAGTACAGTATCAGCAATCCATCTACATACTGTGGGAGTAGAACCCACAGCCTTCTGCATCAAGAGCAAGCATTCTACCTGTTGTGCTACTAACAACACAAACAGACTTGCCATAAACAGCACTAAACTCCCCCCCCCAGAAGATCTATGCAGCACAAAAAATCTGAAAAAAGACACAATTTATTGGGGGGGGGGGGGCAAAAGCCCAAAACCAGGGACACATTTTAAATATTGATTGTATAATCTTAGAAAAGTTGTTAGAATAAAATGTTACATACACAGACACACACACACACACACACACACACACACACACACACACACACACACACACACACGCACACACACACAACATCCATACCACTCAACCTCTTTCAACAAAAAATCTGGACAAAGCCATTAGTAAAAGTGGGACAAAGGCCCAAAATAGTGAACATTTTTAAATATTGCTCTTACAAACTTAGAAAGTTGATAGAATAACAGGTTTTTGCATTAGCATGAATTTTTTTAAGGATATGAAATCCAAAACTCAAATTTCTGTCATTATTTTCTAACTTCAGTCTTTAATGAATTGCCACTAATTTGCCAGAAAACCATGATTTTATGAAAACTGGACCAAAAATTTGAAGCAAAAATCTGGACAATCTGCGGAAATCTGTATAGCTGAGAGGTACTCACACACACCCCTTAAATGTTGAGCATCTTTCCGCAGTAAAGAAGCTGCCATGATGAAAAGTTTCTCCTGCCCTGTCATTTCTCTGAATGTAAAACAGTCTGCAGCCCTTAAGCAAAGAAGCTGCCATGATGAAAAGTTTGCCCTGCCATTTCTCTAAATTTAAAACAGCCTGGATCCCTTAAGTAAATAAGTAAAGCAGCTGCCGTGATGAAAAGTGTGGCTGTGAAGCAAACATTCAACTAAGCACACCTATCTGCAGCCGTTAAAATGATGCCTGCATTTAAGTCTATAACTGTTCAATAAAAAAGTTGCCATGATGGAAAGTTTCTCGTGCTCTTTTTTTAAATGTAAAACAGTCTGCAGCCCTTAAGTAAATAAGTAAAGATAAAGAAGCTGCCATGAAGTGATGAAAAGTTAGTTTACATTTTTTACCTGGAGTGACTGGAGGAGGAGCCGAGGAAGCTGTGCACTGCCTGAACACAGACCGGTCTGCAGATGCTGACATCATCACACACACCCTGACATGATGATGTCAGAAGTAAAAAAAAACAGAAAAACCTGGGAAATTGAGAAATTAAAGGGGCCATGTGGGAATTCGTGGCACCCCAATGTTTTGCCCTCAAAACTGGTATTTACCAAGGAATGCAGTATGGTTGAGAGGTATGAAAAAGCCAGGTTACCATCTACATGAGTCCTTAAATGCCTGACTTCTGTGTCTACTTGTAGGGGCATTTTATTGATAAGGTAGTTTTCCAGAGTGGCTGATTTTCCAAAACGTGCTATTATGCATTTTTTGTTATTGAGTTTTAAGCCATGGCTTTGGCACCAGTCACTTGTGCACATTAGACTTTCCTGTAAAATGTTAGTATCCTGGGGGGTTTCTGTGATTGTTCCCAACCTGCAATCATCTGAAAACTTGGCAAGCCAAAGGCCCTGACATTGGCCCTTACTTTTGAGAAATAGATGCCAAAGAGAAGCAGTCCCAGAACAGAGACATGGAGATCTCCACTGGAGACAGGCCTATTTGTGAAGATGGTCTTTCCATTCCTAACCTCCTGTGTCCTATCTGTTAGCTGGCTGGCTATCCAGTAGGTTAAAATGGAGTTTATGCCTGATCTCATGGTTTGTTTACAATGCACAAGTGGGGTATGGAATCTAATGCCTTAGCTAGTGGAAGGTAGACAGTATGCACTGTTTTGATCTCATCTATTGCCTTGGTGACCTTATCAAAGAAGTCTGCCAGGTTCAGTAGACAGAACTTGCCTTTGAGGAAACCAGTGTGGATTAAGTCCAGTGTCTGAAGTGTTCCTATGTCATTGCTATTCATTTCCATGATAATTTTTTCCATGGTTTTAAACATGAGATTACTCAGATTAAAGGGTCTGTAGTTCCTGGGATCCATTGATGCCCCTCCTTGTCTAAAGGAATGACAGCTGTGGTTCTCCATGCATGTGACACAAAGCCTGTTAGGGGGCTATTATTGAATAGGGACTCCAGTGGCCTTGATAGGTCATATTTCATGTTTTTTAGAAGGCATCCTGGGATATTATTGGGACACATCAAATCTGTATTCTTGGCCTTGGAGACTGCTTTTAAGAACTTCTTCCTCCTCATAGTCGGAGAGATTATCTTAGATTGCATTTCCTGGGGGATTTCAGGGGATGAGAGGGGGATAAACTGGAGCTGAATTTGTCAGCCAGAAGATTTGCTATATCTCTCAGTTCTTAATGTGGCTCCATTTATCAGCAGTTTGGGCACACTGCTATGTGCTGACTTTGAGGTTTAGGACACAGCTGAAGAAGGCCTTGTGATTGTCCTTGGCCTGATACACTACCTTTACATCAAAATTTGATTTTTCAGATTTAATTACAACACATAGTTGTCTATTCAGTTTGATAAGAGAGGTTTTATCAGCTACAGTGTTCCACTCCCTAATTTAAGTGATGGCTTTTTTTCTTTTGTTGTACAGTCTGTTTAATTTTGGATTCTAGAAGGGTGGTTTGTTTTTTAAATCAGTATAAAAAACTATAGACCAATAAATTGCCTTCCAATGATATACAAGTTATGCA
Organism: Protopterus annectens; assembly: GCF_019279795.1. Classification (NCBI taxonomy): domain Eukaryota; kingdom Metazoa; phylum Chordata; order Ceratodontiformes; family Protopteridae; genus Protopterus; species Protopterus annectens. The sequence goes on along the minus strand of NC_056730.1, from coordinate 674,175,538 downwards.
CTGAAATTAATGTGGACAGAGTTTACAGTCATTAAGAAAAAAAAAATCAATTATGGCAATAGAACAAAAGGGTAATTTTTGCTAAACAAAACCATAGTAGAAAATTGTAAAAAGGGGAAGAATCTAAGTATGGCATGGCAAGATTGCAAAAAAATTGATTTAATCCCACATGTATTGATAAAGGAATGCTTAGAAATATATACAGTACACCCTACATTGATTAACTACATTACAATGATGGTGAAACAGTGGCAAACCATTTACAAGTTAAGCCATGAAGAAGGGAAAATTGTTACCCCAGGTATAAAAAATTCCAAGGGAGATACTCCAGGGTATTTTCTGTCATTACTGCTTTGTCATTAAGCTGTTTACTTAACAGATTAGGCCATGGTTACAATTTGGCTCCCAAAAAACAACCTTGTTTAAAGACTTCTCATTTACTTTATAAGAAGAAAGATCAGATAAGATGGAAAGAAATGTGAAAAAAGCATAAATATTGTGAGAAGTATAGCGATCTTCTGGAACAACTACATGTCCATTAGGAATTGACACAAGGTAACCGAAAGATGAACTATAAACCTTTCATCTTTTGGTTACCTTGTGTCAATTCCATCCATTATTTGGGACATCAGAATTATGTAACAGCCCTTGCAGGTCGTGGAACCGGGACCATGAACGAGACAGTCAGTGGCTTTACCACTGAGGCATCTGGGATATGTACAAGTGTTATGGTGTTTGGTATGTAGAATGTACTATGGTTGTTCCTCCATACTGCAAACAAATGTGTAACTCTGTTGGTGTACATATGGATGATAATATTAATGGTATGTCCAAGTGATGCTTAATGGATATGCTCCAGCTATGGGAATCCATGTCACAGTGAGCCACACACTGTAATGTGCTACACCTTGCCACAACCATAACTGGAGAATGCTGGAGTGACAGATACCTGTCATGGTTACTCTCCATGCTTTGAAACTACATCCCTGATTACATTATATGGAGCCCCTCATTAACACACCAGGGAATCCTTGCAGAGTGGATGGGGAACAGTGGTTACACCCCAGGGATCCCTCAATTAGCTCTGCTCCACAGAGGGACAGTTAGCTAATCAATGGGGTGGTGACAGCAGACACATTTTGGCTAGGCTTATGAATGGCCTCTGACAGTTAGGCATGTACCTACCTATGTACCTAGGAACGTATACATACAGTATCAACACATGCTGTTAGCTTAATTTAATGTTCAGGTATTGACTTACCCTTCTGCCAATAGCAGTTGTGTGTGCAATAGTTGAGGGCTGCCTATGTAGGATGCACACAGTAGACCACCTATACATGACAATTTACAGGTGTTCGTGTGTGTGTGCCATCCCTTTTACTGCGTGTGCAGGTGGAGAGGTGTGTCAGTCTGTAGGGGCCTACACTGTCAGTGTATGTGCTATACGTTCCCTCTTTGCCAAGGCATGGGCATACTGGGCATGCCTCCGTCTGCCTACTCGGGCTGGCACAGGGTGTTCATGATCTGAATCCCTCTGTGCCTGTGGTGCCCTTGGCAATTGCTGTGGGCTGTGAGGGCCTTCACCATTATGTCTCTGCTGCAGCAGTTTCCGCAGGATCATATTATGTAGCATGGCACATACTATGAAGATGTGGGCCCACGTGCCTAGAGAGTACTGCAAGGCTCCACCAGATATGTCCAAGCAATGGAACTGTGATGTCAGCATCCCAAACACATGCTCTATGATGATTCTGGTTTGTGCATGTGCCACATTATGGCGTTCTTGCATGGGTGTGTGTGCATTTCTGATGGAAGTCATCATCCATGACTCCAGTGCATAGCCAGCATCCCCCACAAGGTGGCCATATGGGATGTCCCCCCTGACAAATACCTGGTACAGCTATGAGGCATGCCAGATGTGGGAGTTGTGGTAGCTTCCAGGGCTGCCAGCACACACATCCATAATAATGCCCTGGACATTGCACATGACCTGGCAGTTGATGGAGTGGTATCCCTTGTGGTTTATGTAGTGCCTACCATGCTCACTGGGTGGTGACTTGATGTGTATCTGCGTGCAATCTATTGCACCCAGTACCTCTGAGTAGTCTGCCACATGGTGGAAGAGGCGCATATTGCTGGCCAACTCCTCCTGAGTTTGGGGGAAGTATATATGCTCATTGGCATGTGGTAACATAGCATCCAGGAACTGGTGGAGTACCCTGGATGCTGATGCCTGTGAGATCCCAATGATATCTCTGGTTGGCCTTTCAAAGGTACCTGTGGCTAGTATTCTCAAGCTTACACATACCTTCATGTCCACTGGGATGGGTTCCCCTCTGTTGTTTCTGGCTCTGAGGCGTGGCCAGCACAGCTCAACAATTTGCTGTATGCTGTCCCTGTCCACCCTGTAACACGCTACTGTCTCCAGATCATCTATCCCCTGGTAGGTTACCCTTGACCTGAACACTCTTCTCCTCCTCCGGTGCCTGAGGTGGTTGTCAGCATCATCCTCCACACCACCTTCAGTCTCCAACACATGCTGATGAATCAAAGGTATGGCAGCTTCCAACATGTAAATTGTAAAAGTTCCCCGTCTATTTACACAGATGGTGCAGTGTTTGGGAATACACGAGTGTGTGTGATGTGCCTTCACACTTTATACTATGGTGTTTTGGAAGCAGATGATGTCATAGGGTGTGTATGTACAATCCGAGCTGCAGGGTATCTTACTTATGTGTTTTACCGCAGGTACTGCTATTGTGGCGCTTTTGGTGTTGAATTACACTTGGCTGCCATGGATCACCTCTTGCCCTTGCCTTCATTTTTTAAACCGATTCCCCTCCCATTGTCAGGCATGCATCCAGCAGCCTGCTTTCTTGTTTTGTACTTTCCCAACCCTGGATTGTGTTACGAAATGTGTTCTATAGCTGATCTACTGCAGGTTTGCTTTGCTCTGCTGTGACAGTTCTCTTTTCTTTGCAATCTTACACCTTCCCTTTCCTGTTCTGCAGGTTGCTGCTAGCAGCCTTGTTAGCTACCTTCAATGGCCCACTGTGAGTTAATAGGTGTTAATTACTCAGCTGCACTCCAATTACCCTGCTGCGGCATTTCCTTATTGTCTTCCCGTAACCTTCCTATTTCAGCTGTGGTGTGTGCCACGTGCAGCCATTTACCGGGTTTCGAGTGAGTTGTCATCCCTGTACACATGCGCTTTTGGTCACCTTGTGTGCTCTCAGCTAGCAAAGCTATGGCTACATCCACACCCCTATCCTGCAGCTTTGCTTAGCAACGGGCAACCCAGATTAGCAATGCTCCAATGTGCTTACAGCTACGGTGGCACACACCTCTCCTGATGTCATGTATATCTCCAGGCCACTCCTCGGTGTTATACTGCTACGCCGTGTGGTACAGCCTTATGCCGGCAAGGCATTTGCGATTCAGTATTACTTGCCTCATTTGCATGGCATTGACTACTAAATCATAGTTACCGTGCCAAATACTGTCACAGACCCTTAGCAACCCTTGCGCCTTGGTTGTGGTGCAGCATGCATACCATTGCCTATTATGGCAAAATCATGATTTGTGTTACATTTCAATTTTATGACATCTATATATATTTTCCTTGTGTTCCCGTTTGTGCACACATGCACTGTGGTTGTACTTTGTGTTAGTGTGGCCATGACATTAAATGTTATTTTTTATGCGTTGTGCGTGTTGTTACGCCATTGGTTGTATATTTAGCCATTGGCATATGTTAACTTTGTAATACATAAGTTTGGTCTGCTTTCATGGCTCCGATGTTCTGTTTGAAAAAATGTAAACTGTTTTTTTGGTTTACATTTCTACATGCTTACGCTACACCTGCACCACTTCATGAATCGCTATGTGCCTTCATTTGCATGCTGCACTACTGTGCATGGGGTGATTAGCATACATGCGCCGAGAGCTGTGCAGCTCTGGCGTACGCTGGTAGTGCACATGGAATTGGATCGTACCTGAGTCGCTCGGTGGCCATATTTGATGTTAGAACTCCTACGCTACACCTGCGCCTGGCGCAAGCTTCATGAATCCTGGAGTTTGTTTATAGTATAGCAAATGGTGCAGAAAACATTATTCTTCTTCATATGACAGATATGTCGTATATCTGAGGAAATTATTTTATTCCTTACTCTTAATATTTGCATTTGACTGTGTGCTTTCTATGCTTTTTGTCAAGAGATCTGAATTGTAATGCTGGAACTCTCTAAGTAAAACAAACTATGGCAGAAGTGAGGAAAACATGTCAATCAGCAACAGTATTCTTGCAGAGAACATGGGAGTCAATACAGCATTGAGCTGCAGGGATTCATGGACCAGGACATAGAATATGTGTTAATATGCAGATGTATAGTAATTGGAAACTAGTCCTAAGCAAGAGTGAAACTAAAGGCGAATCAAAATGGGAAGACAAGGGGCTAACATATTCATTTCTACTGATCGTTTTATTTATGTTTCTGTAGACCTTTCAGAAAATAATGCATTTGTACTCTCTCGTCACTTAAATTTGTGGTGGCTGAAACCCATCAGTAAAATGGAAGAGTGTTTTGTATGTGTGTGTGTGTGTGTGTGTGTGTGTGTGTGTGTGTGTGTGTGTGTGTGTGTGTGTGTGTGTGTGTGTGTGTGTGTTCATGTGTGTATGGGTGTGTGTACACATGTTCATGTTTGCGTGTGAGGACGTGCATGCATGTGTGTTTGTGTATGATATGCTTACTCATAATTACATGAATAAAAAGTCAGTTTTTCAGCAATTTTATAGAAATGTGGAAAGTAATATGATTCATAAATGACAGATTGATTTTAGAATGCATTTTCAGATGTTTTGTTTTTGTTTTCTTTCTTCCTAAAACATACAACTCCAGCATTTATGTGCACATAGACACCATGTGCAGTAATGAACTAAAGTGTCCTCACTACATCCCGAGATGATGTTTTACAAATTCCAGTTATTTGCCTTGCAAGAGTTATCACAATCAGTTTCCATGGAAACATAATCACAAGTACTGCTGCGAATGACAAATAAATTGCATTATAAATACTCACCATCACACTCGCATCTGCTGTGTGAGATACATTTTGCAAGTGATATTTCCTGAAGGAGAAAAAAAAATAAGGCTGTTTAATCTGTGATATTTTCTTTCCAAATATTAAGGATGCCATTTCAATTTTAAAACCCATGAGAACATATCTGATTAAATAAGACAGGCTAGGACTGTTGTCAGCTTGACCTGATGCCATGCTTTCTGAAGGTCAACAACATAGGAAATATGCAATTCTTTAATGCTGCCTATTTTATTTACAGACATAAAAGGCAGTTTCCTGTGTTATGATTAGCGAATAGTCACTGAAAGTGAAGCTCCTGATAATGGACAGAACAAGCATTTGCAAATAAAATATAGGAACCATTCTCTAATTTAACTATACAGCAGTAACATAAATAATTTTGTAGTATTTTTCATTTATTAGCTACATCCCTTAAATATCTTTTTAAAAATAAAGGGCAGTATTTTGTTTTGCATTCAGAGTTTAAAGAAGTGTGTTTCTTCCCTTTGATACAAATCTTTGCAATGTATGTTAAAGCCCTGTTATATATCAATGCATTTATTTTCTATACTGAGTTAATGACATGCTTTTATTATGCATTACTTATTCAGAATTCATTACTTAATAAAGCACAGCCTAAAACTGGACTGTGTTATTTTCGTAATGACATATTATTTTGACCATGCACTTTTTTCTAGATCTGGTTGAAATCTGGCAATTTTAAAATTATATCCTGAGCATTAAATGCGATAGATGTAACCATGGCTTTTTTTGTTTTTTTCTACCCCTCACCTCATACTTCTTGCTTCATTTATTCCTGATAGTAGAAAAAAATATAAGACCTGTTTGCAACAAAACAAATACATATTTGGCAGATAGTCCATTTGATCCATGTGAATTGATTACATTGTTATCTAATGTGGTACATTTTGTAAACCTCTTAAATAATCTGTTATCATATTGCTTCAGACTACAAAATGTTATTTTTAAACAAGCATTAGAGTAGCAAGCAACTTGAACTCAACAAACTTGTCCAGCACTAAAGTAACCAAATACATTTCTTATTTCTCTTGAAATAAATACCTGTCTGAATTTGTATTTCATACAGTTGTTCCTGTAGAGGAATGGATGACAAATACCATGTCACAAAACTCAAAGCATCCATGCAACAACTTCTTCAACCATATTCACTCAAGAATGGCCTACACTCCATGTTTCTTTTTTAGTAGCTGCCATAGATTCCCCTTTATGAGCAACAGGTGAGCACTTATGCTTACAGGTATGAATAGCCTCTTCCGTGCATGCCTGCAGAAGCTGACACTTCACAAATGGTCAACACAGTAATGATGGTGACTGGCTTAACAAACCTCAGCCACCTGAAGTTTCAGCTCAGTGCCCTATATAGTCCTTGTTGCCAGCAGTAACAGTGACTTTGGTCACTCAGAGATAAACATGCATTCACATTTTTGAATAACACTATTAAAGATATAATTTCTTTCTACCGAGGAAGCAACTTTGTACTGATGATAGTATCCGGGACTTGTTTTTGATCCCGTCAGCTCACATGTTTTGTTACAGATTTGAGTATGCCTTTCTTTTTCTGGGGCGTCTTCTCCCTTTGTACTTGCTTCTTTTCCCTCCTTTTCATTCTCTGCAGCTCTTACTTGCCTTTCTGTGGCTTCTGCCTCTTTATGTTCTCACTCCAGCTACAACTTCAGCTGTTTTGGTTTCTCTTCTTTCTTTATCATAAGCTATCTTATTTCTCTGCTTTCATTCCTAGGTATTCCATCTCCTTTTACATTTTCTAGAGGTCATACTGTATTCTATGATCAGCAGACTGCATAAGTTGCCCTTTCACTACTCAACCTACTCATATCAAAAATCTAGACAGATGTCCTTAAAACATTTCCACTTCCACTAGGAATGGTGGATACAGCTCATTCAGAAAAACACACTTCAAAAAGTTAGTATGTCAAAATGATGCAAGCAACCAAATAATAACACATTGAAAAGGCCTAAACAGATAAATAACAGTATACTGAGACTTATTTAACTATGTAGCAAATTGCACTTTGACTTGAAGTCATTTAGAGGAAGGCATCATATACATTTCTTTAAAAAGTCCTTCCTGAAGAGTAATCCAACTCAACCAAGTTTTTTAAGACTCAAAATGAGGAATGTTCCTGTTTCTGATGTGCAATTGAGAGGTAAGGTAGGCACATTTGTATTTTACAATAGTAATAACACAAACACAGAAAGTGTGATAAGAGACTTAGGGACACAGGTGGACAGTGGTCTCACCTTCGATAACCACATCGCCACAACAGTCAGGAAATCCTTCTATGTGGCACACCTCATCACGAAGGGCTTTTCATCCAGAAAAAAGGAGGTCATTGTCCCACTGTACTCATCCCTCATTAGACCCATTATAGAATACAACACCCCATTTGGTATGTACCTCTCAAGACATCTGCAACAACTGGAAAGGCCTCAGAAATACCTCACTAAAAGAATCACAGGCCTAAAGCAAATGCCCTACGCTGACTGCCTTAAAAAACTCCAGCTATACTCTGTCGCATATTGTCTACTCAGAGGCGATCTCTGCTTAACATACAAGGCCATGTCAAACCCAAAGCTGTTGGACATGCTACACTTAAAGAAATCCCAATCCCTCAGAGCTACACGATCCAGGGATCTAAACCTTGTCATCACAATAAACAAAACATGCTGGAGGGATAGGCTCCTGACCCAGAGACTCCCCAGACTCTGGAATAGATTGCCCATACATGTCAAGAAGAGTGCCTCTTTGGACCTCTTCAAGAGGAACCTTGACGATTGGATGGGAGAAAGGAAATTCACCCCAGGGATCACGTCAGTCACCCTGCTAGACAGGGGTCCAGGAAAGTAAATAATGTGGGAAGAAATAGCCAGGGAATTGTTATGGCTAGGCTTGTATAGGCCCTAGGGCTGATAGCCTAGTACCAACCTATGAACCTATGAACCTATGAATTTTCTATTTAAAATAAAATTCAGATAAAGAGTAGCTGGTAAACTCTAGTGGCATTGTAAAAGTTCTTATATATAAATAAATAATACATAACGCAGGGAAAATATTTACACCTACTAGTATTTACACAAAATTATTGTAGCAGAATCAGACTGATTTGTAAATGAGCTGTTGGAAATGAAGTATAGTTTCAGCCGTTGGTATTTAGTAATCAACTCACATTCTGGTATACTGTCTTTTGGCAGCTCAGTGTCAGCTGTTATTCAATACACACACACACACAAACACACACACACACACACACACACACACACACACACACACACATACACACACACACACACACACACACACACACATACACACACACACGCACACACAAAGTGCACACATGCACATACATGCACATGGGCAAACACACACACACACGCGCGCACACACACACACACACACACACACACACACACACACGCATACATGCATGTGCATGCACATGGGCAAACGCGTGTGCACTCTCACACACACACACACACACACACACACACACACACACATAATTTGTGTGTGTGTGTGTGTGTGTGTGTGTGTGTGTGTGTGTGTGTGTGTGTGTGTGTTAAAAAACAAAGGAAAATATGTATTGTTAGTGCATTTCACAAATAAAATGTATTAACAATAGTGGTTACTATCTATAAATCATGATAAAGAGGGCAAACCAATTTGTTCAGAGACTCCTTCAGTGGTTGAGGGTGATTAAAGAATGATAAAAAGGGGGGTTATTTTTTCATGGAGTGTGGGGAGAATGGATGCTTGGGCTGGGTTGGAAGTGAAAGGTGAGTAGATAGTGTGCTGGGAAAAGAAGGTTTACATTAGAAGGGAGGAGGTTGGGGAGGAAGTGAGGTAGGCGTGAGGAGGGGCTTATGTGGTTTTATGCGAGTGTAGCTGGGTTAAGGATCAGATTTAGGCAAGTTCTTTGAAGGGAAATGAGATAAATCATAAATTCAGGAAAGGAACTTTAATTGGGTTGGAAATTCAAAAGTACTGAAGTAATCAGTGCAGATGAGACATATGGTTGTCCTGCCTCTTCATGCTCTGAATCAATAGCCATTACAAAACTGTTCCCATGTTCAGTGGACCAGAGTGTGCATGCTTACAAAGTTTCAATAATCTCAGCTTTGTGCTTAGATTTACAGGAGTGGAATTAATTAATTAATTAATTAATTAATTAATTAATTAATTAATTAATTAATTTATTTATTTATTTATTTCACATTTCTTAATCAGGTTGTTTCAGCTGAGTTACAAAAAGACATTTTCAGTGGAGACCCGAGGAGAAAAGCTCCAATAACTTCTACAACACTAAAAAGTAAAAAGAAACAATTTACACAAGATAAAATAGAATACAAACTGAAATGCCAGTATACAGAACAAATTTTACTTGTCACATAAGGAAGTGTGAGTATTAAAACTATAAATATACAAACAGTTTAGTCACAGTGCTGAAATAATTTCTCTGATATGCACTTTTCTGATATGCTCTGCTGAAATGTTTCATGAACTACAGAGCTCTTTTTTTGTTTCCTAACTGATTCTGTCTAAAAGGTAAAACACCTGCTATGAAATATGTACCTCTGTATATTTATCTTGTGAATACTGTAGCACACTCACCTTTTCTGACAAAAAATGCATTCTCTAGGCTGATACGTTCAGTTTGCAAAATCCACAGCTCTGTCACCAGTAAAAGTCATAGATGTATTCCTAATGACTCATAAATGAACAGTATTGCCCTAGGGTATGTACAGCTACTGCCATGCCTGCATAAGCAAATAGTCTGCAGAGAGATGATCACTGGCTTTATAGTATTCCGCCAACTGCACTTAAAACACATTTCCTATTTTCAGTAGAACTGAGACCTTGGCTGAGACAGACTTAAGCACCCAAATCCTAGGAAAGGCTAACAGAGCCAGATAACATTGCCCCCTTCCTGTTTCTTTAGCACCCCACTGGCACAAGCTGCTAAAAGTTTTAGCACCCAAGCTCTCAGTTATTCCACAGTTTTAAAAATGCCAGTTACATTGTTTTAATATATGACGGTTCTGACATACTTTCCTTTCTTCAGAGAGATATTAACAACTTTGATTTACCAGACTTTGTGCAAATGTTTTTAGATCACTTGAAAAAAATCAGCTATAGGTTTCATGAAAAGCCATAAAACTATATCAAAAGTCAAGGAAAATATGCACCTCTACTGCCACTGCTATTGTGCTTTATTTGATTTTTCTTAAAGCTGTGCCAAACATCTTTACCATGTGTTCCATGCAAAACAGAAACAAAAAAGGAAGGTAATAAAGACATAAATAGCCTAGTCTTTATTTTCCATATATTCTTTGCTTTTTTTTTTGTTTTCGGTGTAGTTTCAAGGAGTTTGATATACAAGCCCTGTGATTCCTTAAGGTCCCATACACATTGTGCTGGAGTGAGCACAATTGGCTGACTGTGCTCGATAAGCCGCATTGCTAACTGAATATGCAAGACCCCATGCTATTCTTGGCACTGTACTGCCACAGGTCAAACCCTCAACACATGCTTACAGACAGGTTAAGGAAGGCAGGACTCATGTACACAGTGAAAACAAAGAAGTGTACAGAAAGCTGAATTCGGTGAGTGCATATGCATGGTTCAACAAGAAATAGAGTAACCTGAAATACATAAAAGACAGGAGACTCTTAACAATACACGTGTACAAGAATGTTTGATAATGTTTAAGGTGCATTGAGTGAAATACCAGATATGTGGAAACTTCACTGTCATTGACATTCAACTTGGGGAAAAAACACAGGCAATAAATGTTCAGAAGGAAAAACATGTTATTGAACAGATATGCAAGTAATACAGGTTTACAAATTTCAATATCTTAAATGTATTGAAGTACCAACGAAAGGGTAATGGGAAAGCACATACATAAAACTGTGGACCATTCTGTGAAATTTAAGGAACACCTGGACAGTGTCCATGCAAGTACTGACACTGAAAATGATAACAGTTGTGACAGAAATATACATGCATGTTGTGAAGCGTAGGAAGTGAGATAGATATCACATCCCAAATTAGTATGTAGTGCAAGCCACAAGGATTTGCCACAGAAATAGAACAGTCTCATTGAACAGAAAATGAATAGAAGATTATGTTGAAATACATTGGAACAGATTTAAAAATCTTCCTGTCCTCTGCATCTTGCTCTGTCATACCTACCACCTGCATGTCCTCTCTCACCACATCCATAAACCTTATCTTAGGCCTTCCTCTTTTCCTGTTACCTGGAAGCTTCATCCTTAGCATCTTTTTCCCAATATACTCTGCATCCCTCCTCAGCACATGTTCAAACCAATGTAATCTTGCCTCTCTGGCTTTGTCTCCAAACCTTCCAACCTGGGCTATCCCTCTAATATACTTATTCCTAATCCTGTCCACCCCTGTCACACCCAGTGCAAATCTTAACATCTTCAACTCTGCCAAGTCAAGCTCTGACTCCTAACTTTTTGTCAATGCCACTGTCTCCAAATCATATAACATAGCTGGTCTCACTACCCTCTTGTAGACCTTCCCTTTCACACTTACTGGTACTTGTCTGTCACAAATCACTCCTGACACTCTTCTCCACCCACTCCATCCTGCCTGTACTCTCTTCTTTACCTCTCTTCCACACTCATTATTACTCTGAACTGTTGATCCCAAGTACTTAAACTCATCCACCTTCACCACCTCTACTCCCTGCATCCTCACCATTCCACTATCCTCCCTCTCATTCACACACATATATTCTGTCTTAGTTCTACTGACCTTCATTCCTCTTCTCTCTTGAGCATATCTTCACCTCTCCAGGGTCTCCTCCACCTGTTCCCTACTCTCACTACAGATCACAATGTCATCTGCAAACATCATAGTCCACGGGGACTCCTGTCTGATCTCGTCTGTCAACCTGTCCATCACCATTACAAATATGAAAGGGCTCAGAGCTGATCATTGATGTAATCCCACCTTCATCTTAAATGCACCCATTACTTCCACCATAGACCTCACCACAGTCACACTACCCTCATACATATCCTGTACCACTCTTACATACTTTTCTGACACTCCTGACTTCCTCATACAATACCATAACTCCTCACTAGGCACCCTGTCATATGCTTTCTCTAAGTCCACAGACACAATGCAACTCCTTCTGACCTTCTCTGTACTTCTCCATCAACACTCTCAGAGCAATAAATGTTGTAGTCTACATGGCATATACTTGGTTGAATGGCCAATGTGTCATGACAGACAGATAGACAAAACAGCAAAGTATTGATCACAACTCACAACACACTCTAACAATAACTCATATATCACATCATTCACAGAAATGTGGCTGTGAATGATTTCTATCTGTGTCAGATTAATGTGTATTGAGCAGTTATGTGATTAGTAATAGTTACAAATTTCACCCAATCAAATGCCAGCCATGCACTCCTGACTGTTCACCTGAAGATCATAGTATGTAATTCTGGTTTTATTTTCAGGATTACTGACATGTCTTGATGATGTGTATACAATGGGAAAGGTAACTACAAATCATGCATGTAAAACATGCACACTGCAGTCATGAATACTACTCTGCAGGTATGCGTCCAGTTGCACCACCTCATTGGAGCACTCTTAGAAGAGTAATGTGATTCACTGTAACAATCATTTACATTATGGAGTAACTAGACAGCCTCACAATAAACTCCTCATATCTCGACTACAATAAGCTAATAAACATAATACACAAGTAATACAACCACTGACATTATTTTCATTATCTCACAATCACATACTGAAGAGCACTGCTGGCAAGCTCATTTGCATGACTAATGGCAATGTATTAGCACATGCATAATTATTTTTTGTGTTTTTTTTTTAGCTTATAATGGGAAATAGTAGTGGTCCATGGTGCTCTATGCCAAATGTCACACAAACAAAAAATACCGGCCTTTTTATACACATTTGTGTTTCTGAGCCATTTCAGCCTATGGGTGTGTGTGCTTTGTTAATCGGCTTAACAGCCTTTCAAGAGTACATGCCTCCATTCAAAAAATCCTCAGCTTTTATAACAAAATTAATTATACAAATGATTCAATTAAGCAACAAATATATAATTGTCCAATTACATAACATTAAAAATCTCCAGTTGCATTCACAGTTCAGACCCTTGGGAACCAAGGTATTATTCTTTAAAATGAAAATTGATTCTTTGCAAAGCAGTTTGTTCTTCAAGTGAATATTGTCATACTGTCTACTAAAAACTTTTTCTAAAATAGTGGCTTGCAACCCATTGCCACCAGCCTTTTTATTTTACCATTCTTTATATCCCTGAAATGCTCTAGCAAATGTGTTGTAAATGCTCCTTTACGTCAGCCTATGTAAAACCTTTGTTTGATGGTTTATCATACCTCTCAATTGACCAAATTTTCTCAGAATGTCCAAATTTTTGCATGCTCATTATAAAATGTGTGTTTTCTGGCAAATCACTGATGAATGAAGTCACTAAATAATTCCTAATATTTGTGTTTCAACCTTCATATCCTTCAGAAAAAATTAATGCTGATGTAAAATCTATTATTCTATTAGCTTTCTATGTTTATAAGAGCACTATTTATAATTTTCCCTAAGTTTGAGCCTTTGCCCCCCCCCAATTACTTTTGGCATTGTCCAGATTTTTCATATGTAGAGATGGAGAGGTATGAGCAGGGTAGGATACTAGTAGACTAATTAAGGAATAAGAAGTATACTGGGGGATAACATATCTATCTATTACTTCACAAGGGAAATGTTATGAAAACTTTAACTAATGTTTGATATAATGCTGGATTCAAATATCTACCAATCTTTCTCAACATTATTTAGACCTGAGTATTATCTGAGCACACCACAAAGGAAGTTATATATTCAGGTCTTAAAATTCACACATTTGAGCTGACTATTAGAATGGTACAAAACAAGGAAGTATGTGCATATATGCATATATATATATATATATATATATATATATATATATATATATATATATATATATATATATATAGTAATGAAAATTAAAACATCCCATACAGTGTACATTAAATCCTGCAGGCTCTTAAAACTATAAGGATAACTGTGTCCTAACTCTACGATCACTACTATCAGTCCTGCTTTTTGTGGTGCAATGGGGCTATCACAGTAGTGTAAGGAGCACCATAGTAATGTGGCTGATGGAAAATTCATCACTTTTTGCCATAGGATGTGAAATGTCATTTACTGTCACTTAGGATTGCTGCCCAATGTCAAGCTCATGCAACTTCTGAGGTCAGAAATAGTTTAGTTTTTGGTCCATTTCTGGTTATGTGTGTGGTATATGAATCTATTTTTGATCAGGTTAAAGGTGTGAAAAGGGGTTGATCGGATAGTTATGAAACACAAGGTGAATAAAGGAATGTGCAGGATGGTGGTAAGAAAGCGCCATAGTTAACCACTTATTCACAATGCAACTTTGTATCTCTACACAGAATTTGAGGAATTTGGATAGTCACAACATAAATGGTGTGTGGCAACAATCTAATAATGTTGAGTGGATAATTTGACCAAAAAAGTGTGTGATACACACATATGAGAAGTGGAAAGCTATGCATGGGGGCTAAGCTGTTTTCCCCCTGCGGACGATGCTCTTTTCATTTTTTTTCTGAGAGAAGAATGTGGGGGAAGGTCATTAAGAATAAGAGAGGTAGGCATGTTGGTTCAGTTTGGTAGCAGGTGTAGATATACAGGACATACAAAACAGGCATGGACGGTGATGGACACAAAACCTTGGGGTACACCATCATTGAGGATAGGTGTGGGACTTTGGAGGTGCATCCCCATTTTGCATGAGTACAGTGGGAATATAGTCCTCACCATCTGAACTGTCACCACTGCGTCCTGTCCCAGGCACCATGGGTGGTGCCAGATGAGGCTGTGATTTGGCTATGTGCTGCAGGATTTGTTCCAATCTGACCTTAGCCATTATGCCAACTGTGACTTGGCACAAAGGTGACCTATAAGAGAAAGAGTTGTATAAACAAACTGCATTGGACATCTACCGTGGTGCACAGCATCCTCATGACAGAAGAACATGGATCACAGACTGAGGGCCACAGCAGGTCTAGCCACTCATGTAAAATATGGCTATAGGTGATTCAGTTATGTTGACTAATGTTGCCAAATGGGTATTGCCTGGCAGTAAGTGGGTTGAGTAACCAGCCCGCTTTGACCTATGCCAGAGACCCATGTTAATGGTTGGAGGGGTGTATGTGCTCCTATTGGCCAGTGTGTACCCACCATAAAGCTCAGCAGACCTTGGACAATAGGTTACTGTCTGACATGATGGTAAGGAGGAGGCTGAACATCATATATATCCAGGAAACAAGGTAAAAGGGCAGTGCATTAAAGCCACTTGGCTTGGGATCTAGAATCTACTGTTCAGGAGGATTACAGGTTAGAAAGGACGAGGGAATTGTAGTGAGGGAGAAGTTTCAGA
This sequence comes from Protopterus annectens, assembly GCF_019279795.1. Taxonomy (NCBI): domain Eukaryota; kingdom Metazoa; phylum Chordata; order Ceratodontiformes; family Protopteridae; genus Protopterus; species Protopterus annectens. The sequence goes on along the minus strand of NC_056730.1, from coordinate 674,159,882 downwards.
AGACAGTGAGGGATGTCATCAGAAATAGTGACAGTCTCATGGCAATCAGACTCCAACCTAATGGTAGGACAGTATTCATAATCTCAGCCTATGCCCCACAGCAGGGTTGTGATAGTGAGGAAAAGAGTGTATTAAGACAGCAGTTGCAGGGCCTACTAGATAAAGCAGGACAACAGGAATTGGTGTTGATAATGTGTGACCTGAATGCATATATCGAACAGACAGAACAGGATATGAAAGCTGCCTTGGTCCACATGGGTGGGTCAACAGGAATAAAGAAATGGAAGTCATTCTAAACTTCTTTCTGGCAAATGGCTTGATAGTAGCCAACACATAGTGCAGAAAGAGAGACAGTCACAAGATCACATACAAGAGTGGCTAACATGCAGTAAAGGTAGGCATTGGGGTAGAACCAGCAATTGCAAAGCCATTCCCAGTGAAATAGTTGACACACAGCATAGACCACTGGTTGCCACATTCAGTTCCAAGTAGTGGTCAGAGAAGGCCTAATGGTCAAGAGAGACCAGGCTGAAGACTTGGAAGTTGACTGGAGAGAAAGCACAACAGTTCAATGAATTACTCAGGCCTCTAACACTTCAAGATGAAGAGGAAATAGGTGAAGTAAAAGAAGGATGGCAGCACCTCAAACAGCATGTGTGAGGACCATAGAACAGATATGCAGTTGTGCCAGGTATGGAAATAAGGTACATAAGGAAAGCTGGTGCTGAAATGCAGAAGTCCAGGGAGTTATCAATAGAAAGAAAGCATGCAGGAAAATGTGGGTGATACTAAAGATGGAAAAGGTTAGGGAAGAATACAGGTTGGCTAGAGAGAAGTTACGAAAGGAGTTGCAATACCAAAGAGCAAGGCATCAGAGGCACTCTACAAGCTTCTGGAATGTAAATCAATAGATGGCACAAAGAAACTATCAGTTTGCAAGGCAAAGACAGAAAGATAAAGAAGATAGTCAGACACCCTTCATAAGGGATGCCAGAAACAACCTGCTTGCCAGTAGGACATCAAGTGGAGATAGAAGGAACACTTCTTTCAGTTTCTGAATGAAGAAAACCCTACAGAAGCTGTACTGTCCCATACACAGCCTATGATGAGAGAAGAGGAGAAGCCTACCATAGAAGAAGTAAGAACAGTACTTAGGAAAATTAAGTCAGGGAAAGCATCATGCTCAGATGAGGTCACAGTGGATATGATACAGTCGCCAGGTGAGATAGGAGAGAAATGGCTCCTGGGGGTACTCACAGCAGTGTGGAGAGAATGGCATATCTCTGATGATTGGAGAATAAGCATACTAGTGCCAGTGTTCAAGAGCAAAGGGGACATTCACAACTGTGGGTAGTACAGAGGTATCACACTCCTGTCACACTGCATGACAGTTCTGGAGAGGGTGATTGATAAATGGATACGCAGATAGTAGAGAGTATGATGGGAGATGCACAGTTTGGATTCAGATCAGAATTCAGCAAAACTAACCTGATGTTGGCAGTGAGACAGGTAGTTCAGAAGAAGCTAGAGATGAGGAAAGAGTCCAACTGGGCATCGCTAGACTTGGGGAAAGCATAGGATCATAGGAAGTTACTAAGCTATTGGCCCTGAGGCCTTTACAAGCCTAGCCAAGAATTTATCCAAAGTTCTGATAAGTCAGCACCCAATGCTCCTGTCCAGCAGGGGCACAGGTGGAATCCCAGGAGTGTAATTTCTGTTCCCCATCCAGTTATTCAGGTTGTGCTGAAAAAGGGTTAATGAGGTACTCTGCTTGACGTGGAGAGAGAGTCTATTCCACAGAAGGGGAGTCTCTGGGACACAAATCTGTTCCGCCAACAAGTCCTACTGATGTCACAGACCAAGCTGAGGTCATGCATGTGGGTTACTCGAGTGCAGCTAGACTTGTGGATATGCAGCAGTCCCATAAAGGCATGATCTGAGATTATTTGTATTCCAGACAGAGGTCACCTCTGAGGAGTCCAGATAAGCCTGAGTAGAGGGGCAAGGCTTTTAGCCTATTTGTATATGGTAGATGTTCAAGGCCCTGGATTCTCCTGGTGCGTAACCTCTGTGGTCTCTCCAGCTGCTGCATGCACTTTGGGATATGCATGCCAAAAGGGGCAATGTACTCAATAATGTCTCTTATAAGGGCAGAATACAGGGATGTTATAACCTCCTTGTCTCTGGATGAGATACCCTTACTAATGAGCAAATACAACAAACCAGTAATCACCAAAAAAATCTTTTAATGAAAGCTAGTGTCTCGGCATACAATGCCCTCAATGGAGTAAAGAATCAATACTAAAACATAACTTTTATACAACATACCCTCTCTAAAACAATTATCCAATTAAACAATTAATCAGTTTGTAATTCATTATACTAAAACCTTCCAATTACAGGATATATTAATCCCTACAGGACTTAAAGTATCATATTTCCAAATAAAAAGAGCTTCTTTGTACAGAAACTTCCTTTTAACATCAAAAAGATCATCACATTTTTCTATTTTTTCTAAAATAGTGCCCTGCAAACCTGCAGGGTCTCCACTGTGATATTCTAAAAAATGTTGCGCTAGAGGGTTCTCAAGTTTTTGATTTTTGATATCTCTCACATGCTCCTGGAGACACAGCTTAAAAGCCCTCTTACTCTCTCCCAGATAAAACATGCCGCATGGGCACTTTAAAGCATAAATAATACATTCTGTAGTGCAACAAAAACTGTACAACACATTAAACTTACAACCATTAATATAATGAAAAGTCTGTACTGAATATTTACATGAGATACATTTTCCACAAGGGTGTGTACCCCTTAAAAAGGGATTCCTACAAAGATTATAACATGGAGCTTTGAATTTATGGGTCTATATTATATCATCGAATGCTTAAAAAAGTGAACGCTGAGTGATCGACCTAATTTAAGCGAAAGCTTACAATCTCGAACTGTCAGATCAGTGATTTTTTTCCCAGGGAAAAAAAATCGCTGTTCCAAAACACATACACACAACACAAGCACACCAAACAAACAGAAATCCGCACACATACACCTAAAATCTGATACCTAACCCTACACTAAACTATGCACACACCACTAACTACCCACTTACCTTAACCCAAACCCTAACCCTAAGGTCCATCACTATCACACACTCACCTCACCCGCTCCCTAACCCTAACTCATTTAAATCTGCCCTAACCCTCATGTCCATTCAATCGCACACACACCTAACCCGAGCCCTAACCCTAACTCACCTAAATCACCCTAACACTCACATCCACACAATCGCACATTTACCTGAATCTGACCGGTAACTTTCCACCATAACACTGAAAATACCGAAGCAACAGAAACGGACAACCAAATTCTTTCCCTAGGAAAAAATTCGAGTTTCTGCTGCTTCGATATTTTGCAGTTTCACGAAAATAAGTTTGATCAATCAGCGTTCGCTTTTTTAAGCGTTCGAGGATATAATATAGACCCGAATTTACTATGTACAAGTCTATCTCTAATACTGTGTCCCTTCCTAAATGAGAAAACAAGGGCTTTACACAGCCCAGAAAATTCTTTAAATTTCAAAAGAAAGCTTCAACACTGTTTTACAATTGCAGCTACTTCATCACTCATTAAATCATACATCATAATCATGTACATTTTTTTACTATCCTCTACATTAGTAATATTGTTGCTATTAAAATTTTATTTGGTTTTCTTAACACTATCCTTCTTAAACTTACATAGGGAACTCATAACATCTTTTTCTTTGTATCCCCTGCATTATTGTATTCCTCTTCCAAATAATTCTCATTATTACATAAAAGTTTAATTCTCATAAACTCACCATACGGGAGAGATTCCAGAAGATGGGGTGGATGGAAACTCATGTCATGAAGAAAATTATTAATATACCATATTTTCTATGTACTTTAGTGGTAATACTTCCACTACTAGTACCTACCAGGCAAACATCCAAAAAAAACCTACTTGGGGGCCACTGATCTAAATTGTAATCCAAATCTATTTTTATTCAGTTCATGCACAAATTCCCCAGTCTTATCATAACCACCTTTACAAAGGAATATGAGATTGTCTATGTACCTGTAATATTGACAAACATGTTTCTTAAAAAACAGGCTCTTATAAATATACTCATATTCAAATAAATTCGTCATGATGTTAGCATACATGGATGGGAATGAAGCACCCATGGCAGTACCTTGTTTCTGATGATATAAAGTGCCATTAAATTCAAAGTAATTATTTTTCAAACTAAACTCAACTAGTCCAATAATATACATAGTTACCGGACTATCACCTAAAGCAAATCTCAGTGCTTCAATTCCGTAAATGTATTTTATACTGGTGTATAGACCTTTAACGTCTATCACCAGCCAAAACATATCATCTTCCTACTGAGTATTTTTTATTTTATTCAAAAAATCAAAAGTGTCTTGAATATATGAAAATTGTTTCTTCACTATATTTAACAAATAACTATGTAAAAAATGCCAGTTTTGTTTAAAAAATATTTGCACTCTGAAACTATTGGTCTACCTGGAGGGTTGGAAATATGTTTATGTATTTTTGGAAGACAGGAGAAGGTCGCCATCTCACAACCTTCTATATTAAATTTTTTATTAACATCATCTTCTGTAAAGTAACCTAGCCTGTATCCTTTCAATAACAGCCCCTCTTAGTTTGAAGTAGCCTTTTTATAACCTTTAATATCATCTACACTGTATATATCTCCATCAATCAAATGCTCATAGCACATCTTAAGATATTGCTTATAGTGTGACATAACCAGCTTATTCCCTTTATCTGCCAGTTTAAAAATGATTTCTTTCTTATCACACAAAGCTTGAAAGGCATCCCATTCTAATTTAGTCAAGTTATATTTCACTTGATCTTTGCATTTAATAAATTGTTCATAAACATTTTCAACAAGAAAGTTGACCATATTGGAAAATTGCTGCACACCCTCATGGTTAAATGGAGGACTAAACTGAATTTTAAAAAGCACTGTACTTGTATTTAATGTATAATAATTATTGTGTTCACCATATCTATCTAACCCAGATAGACAAGAATAAAAAAATTCAGAATCCCAAGATTTGTCAAATTGTTGTTCTTCCAAAAGACTGTCTCCCGGATTCATGAAGCTTGCACCAGGTGCAGGCGTACCGTTGGCGTTCTAACACCAAATATGGCCGCCGAGCGATTCAGGTAGGAGCTGTTTCCATGTGCACTACCTGTGTATGCTACGCCCGCACTACTCCTGAACCATGTATGCTAATTACCCCATGTGCAGCAGTGTAGCATGCAAATGAAGGTATGTAGCGATTCAGGAAGTGGTGCAGGCGTAGTGTAAGCATGCAGAAATGTAAACCGTAGAAAACAGTTTACATTTTTGCAAACATAAAATCGAAGCCATGACAGCCGACCAAACACATGTATTATAATGTTAATATATGCCAATGGCTAAATATATAGCCATTGGCATAAAAAATATACAAAATATAAAATTAACATTTAATATATATAGTCACACTATCGCGCTGTAGTGCGCAAAGGGGATTGCAAGGAATATTTAAAAATATAGAATAAAACCACAATGAAATACATATCACAATTTCCCCATAATAGTCAATGCCAGGCATGCCACACCATACTCATGGCGCAAGGGTTGCTAAGGGGCAGTGACAGTGTTATGCACAGTAGCTAGGAATTAGTAGGCAATGCCATGCAAGTGAGAGGAGTAATAGTGAATCGCAGACTCCCCGCTGGTGTAAGGATGCACCTCACGGTGTAGCATTATAACACCGAGGTGAGCCCTTGAGATAAAGATGACATCAAGAGAGGGATGTGTCACCATTGCTGTAAGCACATTGGAGCATTGCTAAACCGGTCTGCCCTTAGCTAGGCAAAGCTGCAGGATAGGGGTGTGTCAAATTGCCCATAGCTATGCTTAGCTGCGAGTACACAAGGTAACCGAGTATGCATGTGAACGGAGATGAAAATGCACATAAACCCAGTAAACTGGAATGTGCGTCACGCACTGCAGCCGAAACAGGAAGGATATAGGAAAGAAATAAGGAAATGCTGCAGCAGTGAAATTGGAGTACAAATGACTAATTAACACCTAGGAGCCTACAGTGGGCCATTGACAACAGCTAACAAGGCTGCAAGCAGCTACCTGCAGAACAGGGAAGGGGAGGGGCTGTACTGCAAAGAAAACAGCAAAGTGTCAAAGCAGAACAAAGGCGATAAGCAGTATATCAGCTACAAGGCACATTTTGCCACGACTGGGTAGGGAAAGTACAAAACAAGAAAGATGGCAGGTGGATGCATGCCTGATAATGGGAGGGGATCCAGGTCTAAATGTGAATTAAAGGGCAACAGATTAATCAAGGCAGGCAAGTAGATCTGCACAGTAAAGGCCCCACACTTGCAATACTCATTGCAAAACTCATAATTAAGACATGCAGCAGCTGGAATAGTTCATACACACCTACTTACATCAGCAGCACCCAGAGCACAATACTATAAAGTGTGAAAGCACCTCACACACATTTGTGTATTTCCATATACTCTGCACCAGTGGTGTATACAGATTGGGAACTTTTATTATGCACATCTTAGGGACTGCCATAGCTTTGATCCACCAGCATGTGCTATGAATGCCTTTGTAAAGATGTGTGAAGATGACCTTAGTAAATCGGCTATGATGAGATCTAGTAATAGATTTTATAATTTGACTATCAAAGAGAATGAGGTTCTACGAACACTAACTAATGCAGAATATTTAGTCATTAGACCTGCAGACAAGGGGGTGGAATTGTCGTGTTTGACACTGAAGACTATATGGATAGGAAGTATGCTTCATGATGAAAAAGTGTATATCATTTTACAGAAGTTTCAGGTTAATGGTATTATCAACAGACTGAATTTCTTTTTATATGATTTGCTTATGACTGAACAAATAGATTATAGCCTTTTTAACTATTTTAGTGTAGAGCATCCGACTATACCAACAATTTATGGTCTTCCAAAAGTGCACAAGGATACACGTAATCCCTCCCCCCCCTTCGACCCATTGTATCAGGAGGGGTTGGCTCACAGAGCCAATGTCTATATATGTAGAAAAACAGCTAAGGTTTGTGTTGAATAAGATAACTACTGTCCTCCATGACAGCAAACAGTTTTAGAACACCTTTATGACTGGGCTGAGACTCAAGAAGCTGTAAATTTAAGTGATGTGATTTTTGTTACTTTGGACGTGAACTCTTTGTTCACGGTTATCCCCAATGATGAAGGAATTGAGAATGTCAGGCAGTTACTTGTCAAGGAGAGCAATTTCAGAAATACCAAATTAATATGATATGTGCTCTTCTAGACTTGATTCTAGAGAACAATGTTTTTTTTGTTTCAAAGAGAGCTCTTTCTTCAAAAAGTAGGAGTTGCTATGGGCACGGCATGTGCCAATAAATATGCCAATATTGTTTTTGCTCAGTGGGAGACAGAAATGGTGCATACCTCTGACTTGTATAAGCAGCACATTACGTTTTACAAAGTTTCGTGGATAATATCTTTTTTGCTTGGCATGGTGATGAAACACAATTGGACACATTTGTTAGGTTTCTTGATAACACCACTGGATACCTTTTTTTCTCCCTTAGTTACTCCAAAGAGAAAATCAGCTTTCAAGATGTAAATGTTAACAAAAATATGTTTGGTAACATCTTGACAAGGATACATAGGAAGGACTGTAGGAAGAACAACATTCTTCACCGTTCCAGTATGCATCCTAGGCACATTACTAAGAATATAGTCAAGAACCAAGTCTTACGTTGCAAGAGACTGCATACAGACAGGGAAGAATTAACAGATGCTATGAGTCGTCTCACCACAGAGTTTGTTAAGAGAGGATACAAGAGGGGTGATACTGATAGAGTGATAGTTGAAGTAGACTTACATGAAAGTCACAAAACCAAACCTTACTACTCAGATGAACACTTAATGAATGTACCCCCAGATAAGCAAGTCTCCTCATTACCTGTCAATAGACTGTCTTACTTTTTCCAATGATGTCTACAAGACATGTGACATCATTAAAAATAACTGGTCCATTCTTCTTACTGACCCCAAGATTAGCCAGGTTGTTGGTTCTACACCCAGTTTTAGTTTTAAAAATAGCAAGAATTTGAAAAAGAAACTCTGCTATAAACAGAATAAAACACGTGACAGGTTTGTCTCACAATGTAGAGGGACTTTCCCATGTAGAAACTGCAGAATATGCAATAACATTTGGTCCACCTGCATGATTTTACACCCTGTACATCAAAAACCTGTAGAGTTTTTATTTTATGCAGATTGTTCTACTAAAAACATTGTGTATTTTGCTAAGTGCAATCTTTGTAGTGCATTCTATATTGGTAAAACCAATAGAACTATGAAGGAAAGGGTGATGGATCATCTTAATGATATCAGGAACAGCAAACTTACTAATGCATTAGCTAAGCATGTCTTAGACTGTGGTGATCAGCACAATTTTAAATTCTTGGTCTTGCAAAAAATGAATGTGAGCCTTAGAGAAGGTGATATTAATAATGAAACTGAATATGCTGAATTAAGGTGGATAGTGGACTTTAAGGCTTACTTATCACCTGGTCTTAACAGTACTGTATCTTTAAAACCTCTCTTGAAAAAAAAGGGTTGTGTCACTGATTTTTAAAGAATTTTTTATTGGTTATTGGTTGTGTGCTAATTTATTTCTGTATTAAGGTCTGAAGAAGAGAAATGCCTCGAAAGTGCTTACCTAAATATGTGTTTTGTAATAAATGTCAAGTATTTTAATTTTCAGCCTAGAAGTCTCTTTATCTACATTTATATTTGCAAACTTAGTCAGCCATAGCCCAGTGTTTTTTGTCTGCACCTCAGAAAAATATATCCCAAACAACAGAAGCCTCAAGACCAATCCCTGGGGTACACTGTTTGTTAAGGGTCTACAGCTTGATGTAGCTTCCCCTATTTTGACTAGTCCGGTTCTATCAGTGAGGCAGTTTGCTACTCATCTGCAAATATATGGATTGATGCCTAGTTGAGAGAGTTTATCTATGATACCCAAGTGGGGAATAGTATCGAAGGCTTTGGCCAGGTCAAGGTAGGCGATGTGCACAATCTTCCCTCATCCATGGCTTTGGAGACTGTCTCAAAGAAGTCGACCAAATTTAACAGGCATGACCTCCCCTTGATGAAAACAAACTGTGTGGGATTGAGTGTTTGGAGGTTGACAATGTCCTTGTTAATGAGGTCCATGATAATCCATTCCATGGCCTTGCAGATCAGGCTAGTTAGGCTGATGTGTCTATAATTTCATGGATTGGTGGACCCTCCACCTCTGTGCGAAGGGATGACCATGGCCATCATCCACTCAACTGGAATGAAGTCAGTACTCAGGCTTTGGTTGAATAGGGTACCTAACTGTGCTGCAAGTTCCTGCCTGAGTTCAGGTAGGATGCAGCCTGGGATGCTATCGGGTCCAATGGATGCTGTATTTTTTGCCTTTGAGAGGGCAATGATAACTTGCTCCCTAGAGATAAGAGGGGGGGGCAGGTGATGGGGATGTCCTGATTTACTGATGGGGACAGAGGGGTGAAGTTTTCACTGAATCTGTCTAGCAGCAGGTTGGTTATATCTACGGCATTTGTGTATGTGGTATCCTTGACCACCAGTTCTGAGCAGATCTGAGTGCTTCCTTTGAGAGTGCGGACATACGTGAAGAAGGCCTTATGACTGTCTTTAGTAGATGTGGCCAGTTTGGACTTGAAGTTTGTTTTGGAGGATTTCACTCATGCTCGTATTTGCTTGTTCAGGCTAAGGAGAGATTGCTTCCAATTAGGCACCTGCTTCTTCTTGGTCCTGGACATCAAATTTTCTTTTTATTATAGAGTTTATTTATCACAGATGTCCACCAGACATGTTTACTCTTCCTTGAGGAGAAGGATTTTGTCCTTACTGGTATTTCTGATTATATGCAGTTATATAAATGCTTGTATAGTACTTTGGTGTAGATTTGGACAAGTGTGCCAGTTCCTATGGAGGGGGAGGGGGCTGGGGGCTGTGAAGCTGTTTGTTCCTTCCCTCAGGAGGTTGTAATCAGTTTTGGAGAAGTTTTTTTGTCTGACCCTAGATGGGGGGGGGGGTGACACAGTAGGGATGCTGCAGTGCTTGCTGATGTTGGTAAATTCCAAGTCCAAGATATTGTCACCTCTTGTGGAAGTGTCGACCAGCTGGTCCAAGGCATTTGCTTTCACAAAATCAAGGAATCTCTGGGCATTTCTGTTTTGGTATGAGTAGTTCTTCCAATCTATGGTTGGATAGTTAAAGTCACCCAGGATCAGGGTAAAGGGTTGAATCTTGATAGATTCAAAGAGGTCCAGATAGGTGGAGTGGGCATCTTGAGTCAACGTTGGGGGCCTGTAGTTAGTTAAGATTTGAATAGGGGTCTTGTCAATGGTTAACTGCACCTGGAGTGTCTCATGTGCATCATACTGTTTGACCAGCCTGGAGGTGTGTATGTCTTTAATATATATTGCAACTCCTTTGCTTTGCTGCCCATGATTTGCGGTCTGAATGTATGATTGGATGAGTAACCAGATATGGCTGGGGTGCCCACCGTAACTTTGAACAAAGTTTCTGTGACTGCACAAATGTTAGCATCTTTCATGTTTAAGAATGCTTGCAATGAGTGCAGTTTCATGTTTAGACTCCTAGCGTTTAGCAGCATGACCTTTAATTTGCATTTTGATGAAATTTCCATGTTGGTAGTTTTAACCTCATGGGATTGCCTAAAAAAGGCACTATGGGGGAGGCAGGAGCCTTTCCCAGAAGCTTGAACCCCGAGGGAGACAGATGCAAGCAGAGGTGCCTGAAGCTGTTGAACACTGGGGGTTGGAAGGTGAGAGTGGTACTTAGTGAACTAAATAGGGCATTTTTTATAACTATTTACTACCACAACATAGGTTCACTTGGAGGACATTTTAAGCTTAGCCAATTCCCTTTTGGTGCTTGAATTAACATTTTCTGATTGGTCTTACCTATCCCATGGCTGATAATTGTATATTAACCCTAGTGAGAATAACTGTGATCATACCATAGATAATTTGATGGGATCCACGTAAGGGATGCAGCATTTAGGAACTGCCTCTATCCATTAGTGGCATGACGGGCAATGCTGGAGTGCATTTTCTATTATCTATCCTTAGATCCAAGTTGCATTTGAATATGGACAGATGAGCTTTGTTTTATTTTTATGGATAGTCTGTTCTGGAACAGTGGTAGCCTCTGTGATATATATCCATCTCTCCACAACATTCAATTTAGATACACGGACTGAGTATTTCTGATGGCATTTGACTTGCTGATGTTCAGTAGGTCCATCTGTATTAGGTCAGATGATGCCTTGTATGCCAGACATGTCACCTCTAAGCACTCTGTAGGATACTGAGTATAGTAATAAATTTTTGAGGTGGCCCATGCAAGACCTGTTATTTAGGACTTTTATCCTTTTAGTCCAGTATCTCTGAAGGTATTCCACTTGTTGCAATGGGCTGGACAGATACATGCCAAAATGGGAATTATACAAAATGATTGACCTAATGAGACTTTGTAAAGGAGGACAACAACAGCTCTAGATCAAGTCACAATTAATTTGTTTATAAGCTGTACAATATAGAAATACTTTCTTATGACTCTGGGCACATGTTGCTCAAAAGCTAGGTCACTGCACACACAAGTTCCCAAATGCCAAACAATTGGGTCAGCACTCAGAGGGCATTGTCATGATTTTGACACCAGTTATTATTTGGGACAAACCTTCCTGCATGATGGTTAAGGCATTTGGGGATTCAATAACTGCTCCTAGGTTGCAGTCATCTCAAACTTAGAAGGCCAATACTCTTTGGTATTTCCTTTTACTTTTGAGATGTATATGCCAAACAGAAAAAGTATCAACATTGAACCCTAGGGGACTCCATTGATGACTAGTCTCTTATTTTGATCTCCTGCATCCTGTGAGCAAGTTGGCAATCCAGCTAGTGATGCAAGTGTTTGCTCCATAATTTATTAATCTTTTGTACTACACCTGAGTAGAGGATTGTATCAAAAATCTTTGCCAGGTCAAGGTAATGTGGTTTGAACTGTTTTACCTTCATACATTGCTTTGGTAACAAGAGTAAAGCTTAAAATTTACTCATGATTTTGAGTCTTTCACACTTTCCTCTGGGCTGTTTTCAAACACATTTGTAGGGCCATGCATACATGTATGCATTCTTTGATTCATCTTCCTGATTGTATTAAATTATATTCCTTGTATAGATGGTGTTTTAAATTTGTAGCTTTGAACAGTCTTCTAGTAAGCAATGAAACAAATGTATGAACCAATAATGACAAAGCTACCCATTTCAGAAAATTTCAACCATAAAAGGCCACTAAAACTTTTGTCATTACAATCCAGCAATATTTGTAAATATGCAAAATCTCTGCAGAAGTAAGTCATCCAAATAATTCCACATTAAAGGGCTCTCTAACTGACGGAGATGCTGCTGTTAGGAAACAACTTTATATTTCATTGTTTCATCTACAAATAAAATGGCTGGTGCCCTTGAAGAATAAATTGCCCATGTTAAATTAAAAATGATAAATTAGTAATATTGCAATAGGGAATGGATGGCAAACTGATAACAGGCTTGTAGTTACTAGGTAACTCCTCCAAAGGAGGACATTCACAGGACTGCAGCATTCACTCCCTTTAAAGTACAACATAGTACAGTATCAGCAATCCAACTGCATACTGTGGGAGTGGAACCCACAGCCTTCTGCATTAAAAGTAAGGCTACTACCTGTTGTGCTACTAACAATGCAAGCAGACTTGGAATAAGCAGCACTAATCTTCCATTCCCCTGAAGCTCTCAGCTCTTTTTTTTTATTTATTTAACATTTGTTTATCAGGAAAGTCCAACTTGGAACAAAGCCAATTGTCAGTGGCCCAGAGAGAAATGCTCCACACACATGCCTTTATAACATGGGTGGAAACCCATGTAAACACAGGTAGGACATATAGACTCCCTGAAAGCAAGCTAGCCAAACTAGAGAACCTCTTGTTATTAGGCAACAACACTACCACTACACCATCCCCTTGACACAACTAAATCTCTAAATTTCACAACAGAAGAAATATGGCAAAAGTCAACATGTATCTGGGGGTGGGTTGGGGGGGCAAAGGCCCAAAACCAGGGACACATTTTAAATATTGCTTGTATAATCTTAGAAAGTTGCTAAAATAGTGTTTTGTGTTACCACGTGTTTCCTAAAAAGATAGGAAGACTGAAACGTAAAGGGCTATCATTATTTAGTGAATTCTATTCTCACTGATTTGCCAGAAAACCACAAATGTTAAGAGGAACAGACCAAAAGTATGAGCCAAATATTCTGTGAAAATCTAGACAGCTGAAAGCTAACTAAACTCCCTGAATCACAAATGGTGGTATGGGTAGAGAATGTAGGCTGTTGTAACTAAGATACAGAGTTTGAGCCAGGGTAATTTTAATCACCAGTTATGAGTATCTGGGGCATTTCACACACACACACACACACACACACACACACACACACACACACACACACACACACACACACACGCTCCCATGCACTTTTGTGTTTAAATTCACACACACACACACACACACACACACACACACACACACACACACACACACACACACACACACACACACACACACACACACAAGCTCCTACTCACTTCTGTGTTCAAATTCACGTTAATTACATTAGCGTGTGAAGCACACACGCTGGGTCCTTCTTAAAGAAACCTTCATGGAGTTGCAGATCTTGCAGCTGTAAAAGTGTGGAGGGGGGGCTCCCCTCCCCCTTGGTCTATGGTTCCGGCACCTATGGATGCAAGCCATCTCTGGCAAAGCATTGTGGTCTGTTGATCATGTCTTCCCTGGCTATCAGATACTGGGTTCCCTTGGAATGACACCAGAAACTAAGTCAGTTGTTAAAGTCAATCATTTTCTCTTTGTCCTGAGGCATCTTTCTGGGTGATGGTAAAATGCTGCTTAAGGCTAGGAACATACGTGTCTGGGACACATATTCAGTGAGCTTGATCATACATCTCTACATATATTGCAGGGAGATACGTCTCAAGTCATTCATGTCAACATGAACTATAACAGAGTCATAACAGTACCTGTTCTTGAGAGACATGAGTGCATGGGTCATATGGTAGATTCTTTCTCCTGACAAACAACTAACTGTGACTTTTGCCTTATCCAGCCTGGTGAAGGGCACATCTGTGTGTCCATATGACAAAGTCCCAAGAAAGCTGATTTGGGTAGTTCTGCGGTAGTTCAAAGTCCCAGAAACATTGATAGAATTAGTGCAAGCTATGCACAAGCAATAATGAGACCAATGACTCAAGTACAAAACAGTGTTTGGTCTCACAGAGGGGTTCCCAGTGGAAGTGGGAGTGCACCAGGGTTCAACTCTGAGCCCATTGCTGTTCATACTGGTGATGGACTTCATTATCAAATAGATTGGAGGGGACAGATCTATAAAGTTGCTCTAGACAGATGATGTGGCAGTGCTGACAGACTCTGAGCAAGAACTTCAGCAAAGGGATGGGGAATGGAATGCAGAACTGAAGGCACATGGGATGAAACTGAGTATAGATAAGACAGTTGTGATGGCAGCAAATGGTGGAGTTCAGAAGAAGCTGAGAATTGAGATACAGGGGGAAATAGTTGAATGGGTGTTTAACAGCTTCAAGTATGGTTTGAGGGGTGGTTGAAGAGAAGGGAATTCTGAATGAGGAAGTCAAAGCTAGAATCAGAGGGGCTGCAGCCAATTGGAACAGAGGTTTAGGGGTAGTGTATGACAGAAGAATGACAAAGAAGCTAAAAAGTAAGGTATACAAAACAGTGTTATGACCAGTATTATTGTATAGTACAGACACCTGGACAGTAAAGGTGGAACAGTTGAGGAGGCAAGAGGTGATGGAGATGAAGTGCCTAAGACAGGTGATAGGATGCACTGTGGGACTAGATGATGAAATGAGGACATAAGAGCAGAAGCAAAATTAGCTCCAATTGCAGAAAAGGTCCAATAAATCAGATTACAGTGGGTTGGGTACATATGCAGAAAAGCAGAAGATAATCTGGTGAAGATGATTTTGGACAGACAGGAAGAAGGCAAGAGGAAAAAAGGTGTCCAGCAAAGTGGTGAATGGATTGTGTGATAGAAGACCTGTGACAGTCAGGCATGAGTGTCAAAGAAGGCAATAGAGAGGCATTGCATAGAGAGAGATGGCAACAATTCAGTTGACACGACATCCTGACCTCATGTAAAAAAATATTGAAAAAAGGGGGCTGATAATTGATGCTAATGTGGGCACAGAGGTTATCTCCAGTATCTACTCCACCAGCCCTTCTCAACTCTTGGTGTTGCCATAGTCACCACCTGCACTGGCACTACTCCTGGTGGGTACCAGTGTAGCAGCCCCTGGTGTAGAGCTACCTGATGCAGGTGGCACAGGTAGTGCAGGAGTTGTGGAAGTAATGCTGACAGGTTGTGACCCATATGTGCTGGGTGTCTGTGCTACCTGTGGTGATGCCACCACAGCCACCTGTAGAAGGATAGAGGTCCGAACCCATGTTCTAAAGACAACCACAAAGCATTCTATAGCTATGTCAAGAATCTCAATGGCAACACTGAGATCTGCTCTGAGTTACAGCACAATGGCACCAAATATACAGAACCAACTGATATTCCCAACATCCTAGCAGATAGTTTCAGTGTTAACTTTACCCCTCTCACCCCCTAAAGGGCCCATCTCTATACCGGAAGAATGCAAAGTTCCTGTAATCATGGCTGCACAGGTAAAAAACACACTCTCCAAAGCCAAGAACACAGCAACCATGGGACCTGACAAAATCCCAGGCTGTGTTCGAAACAAACTGCAGAATGAACTGGCACCCCACCTAAGCACCATGTTCAATCATAACCTCACCTCAGGCTTTGTGCCCACTGAATGGTGCACAGCAATGGTTATCCCACTCCACAAAGGAGGAGCCACCACAGACCCCAGGAACTACCGCCCCATTAGCCTAATGAGCCTGGTCTACAAGGCCATGGAACATATCATCATGGATCTTATACACAAATACATTGGTAATCTCCAAACTCTAGACCCCACCCAGTTCGGGTTTGTCAAAGGCAGATCATGTCTCCTAAACCTGATAGTCACTAAAGTCGTAGACAAGGGTAAGGTGGTTCACACAACCTATCTAGATCTTGCAAAGGCTTTTTACACCATCCCCCACTCTGGAATTATAGATAAACTCACTAAACTAGGTATAAATCCCTATGTCACAAGTTGGGTTGCCAACTGGCTCAATGACAGAACCCACACTGTGAAAGTAGCAGACTCCAGATCTGACTTCAGACCAGTGACAAGTGGAGTACCACAGGGTTCAGTCCTGGGTCATCTTCTGTTTGGTATCTACTTCTCTGAAGTACAGGCTAACACAGAAGGTCTTTGGCTAATGAAGTTTGCAGATGACTGCAAACTAGGAACCATAATCAAAACTCCTAATGATGTGGACATCCTAAAAAAAGGCCTCACAGAGACAAATGCCTGGTGTCAAAGCCATGGCTTCAAGCTTAATGACAAAAAGTACATTGTCATCCTCTTTGGTAAAAACTCTGTACCCATGAGCTACCACATAGGTGGTAGTTTACTTAACACCGAAAATTTGATAAGAGACCTTGGGACACAGGTGGACAGTAGTCCCTCCTTTGATAATCACATTGCCACAGTAGTCAGGAAATCCTTCTATGTGGCACACCTCATCACAAAAGGTTTCTCATCCAGAAAAAAAGAAGTCATTGTTCCCCTCTACTCATCACTCATTAGACCCATTCTAGAGTATAACGCCCCTTTTGGTATGTACCTCACAAGACATCTACAACAACTGGAAAGGTTGCAGAAATACCTCACAAAGAGGATAACCAGCCTCAAACAGATGCCCTACGCAGACCGTCTCAAAAAACTCCAGCTTTACTCTGTCACATATCACCTACTCAGAGGCAATCTCTGCCTAACATACAAAGCTATGTGAAACTCAGAGCTGTTGGACATGCTCCACTTAAAGAAATCCCAATCCCTCTGAGCTACACGCTCTAGGGATCTAAACCTTGTCACTACAATAAACAGAACATGCTGGAGGGATAGATTCCTGTCCCAGGGACTTCCTTACTCTGGAACAAACTACCTATATATATCAAACAAAGCTCTTCATTAGCACTCTTCAAGAAAAATCTTGATGATTGGATGGGAAATAGGAAATTCATCTCAAGGATCAACTCTGTGACAGCTCGACAGGAGCACAGGAAAATACTTTTCTTGGGTGGCGAAAGCCAGGGTACCTTTTTGGCTAGGCTTATATAGGCCCTAGGGCCAATAGCCTAATACCCACTTTTGAACCAGAAGGAATTATACTCCAAATGTCATTAAATAAATAAACAGAAGGAGAGAGGGTGGAGGGAGAGAGACAACATAGAAGAAATATCATAAATATCATGTAATTGCAATGTATCCCAGTACAGTCATATTCCCACGTAACTATTTAGATTTGTCATATCCAAATATAAATGTGAAGCCATACATGTGCGTTAAAGTAAACATTAAACATCAGTATTATGCATATTAAGTAAATAGTGTTACTATTGCACATATGCTTTATGCATTTCAACTCTTAAGATATCTATGTGAAATTATTAAAATATTATTCTAAGCTATTTATTGTAGAATAGTAAACATTTAATTAATACAGACTAATTGTTGATGCTTGGATTTGAACCCACAGCCATTTGCGTTGACTAAAAAACTGGTTAATGTAATACTGCAAGAGCTATTTGTGCAGGCATGCACTGTTTGCATACATACTGTGTCAAGCAATTATGGCCTGATATTCATACAGTTAAAGAAATGATTTTAAAATCACTGCTATTATAAAATAGCTATCTGTCATGCCTGAGCCATCCTTACCTTATGACTCTCTGAGGTGTTGTAGTCCCTCCTGATATGCTTCTCTATTTCCTTCAGTATCTGCAGAAGCTGCACAGGAAAGAAAAAAAATAATGAACACCTATTTGTGTTGACAAGTCAAGGTATTGTAATGGAGCGCTATACTTACACTACTCATGTGGGTTTTAGGCCTGATAATATGTCCCCCATTTGCAAAGGAGGTGCTGCTTGTGCCTTCTAAAGTCACTCCAATGGTGATGGCATTGTTCATCAATGTGTCTGACTCCAGTTTCATCGGTAGCACACAGTCAACCTGTTCCCAGCCTCAGCCTTCTACTGTGTGTCCTGGTATAGCTTTCCGGCAGGAGACTTTGGCTGTAACATTTAACAAGGAGTCTAACAAAAATCTTGGACTCCTCCCCACTACGCTGTTATGCTCTAAATGGAGCATTGCCATCAACCTGCCATGTCTTCTCAACGATATCATGAAAAATGTCAGGGAATCAGTGCACAATTCAGATCTTACATATACTGTCTTGTGCACAATGATGAACAATCTGTACAACTACATTTATGCAACAGATAATACAGAAATGAACTGGAATAAAATCTCTCTATGATTTCTTCGATTTCCACTTTATGTGAGAAACATAGCAATAAGGCTTGGCCACAGTTGCTAATCAAAGCAAGTGTATTTGCAAATGGTCTACAGTGACTGCAGCAAATAGGGGTTAATGTTGATATCTCAGTCACATTTCAAATGAGATATTTCATCTGGGCATGTACTCTTGGATGGCTGGTAGCATTCATATCATGAACGTTCTCACAAATAAATATGACATGAAAATCTTCATGATGTTGTTGTCATTCAGTGTTGTCCTTATGCAATTTTTGTGTAATTACTACACAATGCCTTGATGGCACATAAAATGTTAAAACCTGTGAGTGATAGCACCATGGAATTGAACCCATGACAAAAGAAAGAACATAAAGTTTGGTATTCTGTGTATTAACTGTTAATTTCACGGGTGCATTGGCATTCCAGGGGTCTTTGTTGAGCTATACAAGTGTGAAAAGGATTAGATATAGACCTACTTCTGACAACCTTGCAACTTTTACACTTTGAGATGTTCTAATAGTAGTGCAATATTTTGAAGCAATTACATATTCCTGTGGAAAAATTCACATTACACTGATTTTTCTCATATCTTCAATACTAACCCAAGCTGAGGCCAAGCTTATTTGTGCAGCCAATGGCAAAGGCTTAGCACATATGTAGGTTTTTTTCTCAGTTTTTGCCTTAGAACTTGAAGTACCTGCTCTCTACTGTTAGTCATGCATACTAACAGTGCTCCTTTCCAATTATTACACAAAAAAGGAAACACTTTTAGAATTGTCTACCTCATGTGATAACATATTTTTTAAATTGACATTAGGTTGCAGTAATATTATAACACATAATAAGGAAGGATCTCTAGAGAGTTGATGTTCTACACAGCCTATATCACTATAATGTACATTTGGGGTGAAAAAATACATTCTACTGAAACCATGGTCGTACAAATTTTTAAAGATGCATTACTGTGTTCATCATATTTCTCTCATCCATTATGTTGCTAATTGCAGTCCTCATACATTTACACAAGTACCTTTTGTGACATCATGCACATACAACTGTGATTTTACTATTATCAGTGCTACAGATACTGCATGGGACACAGATCATTTTTATCTTGTTTAGCATCTATTACACTAGTGTTGCAACATTCACATTTTAATTTACATATGCAGTTAATCAAGAACTGAAAAGAAAAAAAGCACGTATTATGACCACTAATGACAAGCTATCCCTAATGTAGATCCAAACAATGCACTGCTTGTGCTGTTATTCAGAACATACTTCATTAACACACTGAGCAACTGAGAAACTTACATAAGAAATGTATTTTCTATATTCAGTACTGTCAAAATTGCTGACTACAGCTCACTGCCACATCTCATCTGCACAAATGACTGCTAAGTCTTTGCACACGTGAAATTTAATTTTGAGTTTTTGCCATAGGAAGTGAACTGTCATTCATTGAGGGCCATGACTGATGGGCCTCAATGTGCAATACCAAGCCCAATGCAAAGGATGAGAAAAAAGAAGAGAGAATTTATATATAAATCAGTGTAATGATTTCTGAAGTTTGCGACCTTATACAAGTAAAATGTTGATGGTAAAGATCCCTTACTGTTACAAAAATATCACCTTCTCTAGATTTGAACCCTGTACTCATGGCATCACCTTGGAACATCAACATGATTAACAGCTTTTGCCACATTTACATTTAGAAAGCTAAGAGAAAGTCAAGCAAGTGCTCAGCATTGCACTTTTAACATTTATATTTAGAATACACTATAACATGTTATCACACAGTTGTCATTTGTCCTGTCAAACTGTGTGTCAATGTGATCCTTACAGGCGTCAGGATAGTAAAGCATGGGAGGTTACAAACAAAAGTCTGGTTTACTTTTGTGTACATTACTTCATTGTAATCCCTTTGTATCGTGAATTTATTACATTTTGTCATGAGTGTGATGTATTTGTTTTGTCTGTATTTATTTTATTTTATTGTCAATTTGTTAACCATAGTAGATGCATTATATACAGAGTGGAAATCGGAGTTGGCATGCTAAAAGAACCACAATCAAAACCCGAGTCAGGACAAGGTATGTAGAGGGAAATAGAGTATGAAGAAGTTAAGTTACATGACTACAGAGATAGTTGTAGTTCCCAGAGTCTTGAAATATGCTTTTATTTATGATTGGAAAATGGGCTAAGAAGAATGATCTTTAAGAAAAGGAGAGAGAGACTCCCCCAGTTTGGTACCAATGCCCAAGAAAGCATTGTCTGTGCAGTGAAGCCTAGTTTGGGTGGCTTGGAGGAGACGAAATGAGTGGTTAAGAAGTCTGAGGTTTTATGTTAGTGCATCTCTGAATAGTCTACTATTCCTCATACTACTAGTAATAATGTTAAGTTGTATATATTCTATGAACTACAGCCACTTTGACATCACAGGCATCTAATCTTCTTTCAAAACATTAACAAGTGTGAATCAAGTTTCTCTTCTAACTCAGTGGATATAACTTAAACCTTCTCAGTAAGGCTTTTCTCTCTAACATACCTTTTGTAAGTGTACTTCTCATCAGCAGAGGTGCTAATCAAGTAAATGAACAAGCAGAACTGCTAGTGAGTGATATTGGCATGATATTACCTAGACAAAAGTCTTAATACTCTCTGTAGTACTGCTCAGGTGTGTGAACGTCATTGTGTAGGAACTAACACCATGGTTATCTGGCCAGCATGTTGAGCAGATGGAGTAATTCAGGAATGATAATGAGTTGAGACTTAATTAACATATTCAGTGTGCCTGGGGTGGAGCTACAGGACTTCCTTTGTTTCTTCAGACTGCCTTGTTTCCCAAGTCCTGCCAAACCCAATAGTGAAAACTGTTTCATTTATGGTTACAAAGGGTATTGCTGGTGAATTTCTAATGGTTCGTATTGTTCAGTAGACATGCATGTTTCTTTTAGTGTGTTGATATATAACTGCAATGCGGGCTGTATATCTGCAGTGTTTCAGTGATTCCATTGAAGTTGTCTGAGATGTATTTCATATGGGTCAGGAAGCAGACACATTAATGTACACAGAGTTCTGTATTATTATTGTTGCAAGAAATGCTTAAATGTTGCACTATCACTGACTTGAATGAGTTATACAAGTTTTTGCTACACTGCTGACTACTTATCTGTCTCTGATATGTTTCTGCTTAATGGGTCTATATTCTTGCATTGTGCTGCTGTTGTTTGTTTCCTTCTGTGGTTTATACATTTTTTTGGGGGTTGAATATAGGATATTACAGTGCTTGTGTTATTACTTGCACTGTTTTGTTTCTCTAATACTACTCACTGACTGCATAGTCATATTTATGTTGCTCCATAAGCATACATGCCTGTACTACCCTCATTTTTGTTATAGATTTAGCAGTTATTGTTATAAGTTCATAGGTTCATAGGTGTGTACTAGGCCAACGGCCCTGGAGCCTTTACAAGCCTAGCCCATAGAAGTGCACCTGGCATCATGCCACCATTAGTTCCTGGTGCCTCTGTCAAGTAGAGCCACTGGAGTGATCCCCAAGTATAATTGATTTTGTCTTGTTGATTACCTCTATTTATGTATTATACTATTGCTTCACGACAGGTTGATCACATACATTTGCTACTGTTCCTGACAATGTCTTAGCCTATTGCAGATACAGGATTATAATGGCTGCAGCAACGGGTCTATATCAGTTGAGCACAAATCCCTTTATGCGAAAATGAATACGTTGAACTGCATTGCGCGAAGTACGTAAACCTTGAATGTCCAAAACCATGAATTCCATGAAATGTCGATTTGTTTTGGTTGGCCCATCTGCGGTATAGCTCCGTAAGGTAAGTGTGCGATAGATAGGACTTTAGGGTTAGGATTTGGGTTAAGGTAAGTGCATAGATAGGAAATGTATGGAAGATTTAGTGTAGAGTTAGATGTAGGTTTTTTTTTAAGTGTATGTATGTGTGTTATTTATTTTGTTTGAGTGTATGTCTGTAGGGGAAGTGTGCGGTAGTTATGGACCTTAGGGTTAGGGAGGGGTTAAAGATAGAGCATAGATAGTTATGTATGTGGAATTTAGTATAGTGAAGAAGTAGGGTTTTGTTAAATGTATGTATGTCGATTATTTATTTTGTTTGGGTGTATGTCTGCAGGGTATGGTTAGTGTATGTATGTGGTTTATTTATTTTGTTTGGGTAGTTACTAAGTAGTGGGTGGTGGGGTTGGCTGACTATGATAGTTCAATATTTTATTTTCCATGGTTTAGTGCATTTGGGGTTTTCACAGTTCAAGGTATAGGGTTTGATGTGTAGGTGTTCGCACAAAGGGGTTTTTGTTCAACTGATATAGACCCGCAGCAACCCCTAATATTTTTAAAGTTCTCTTGTGGCTGTTTTGCAGTGTGTGTTGGAATTCAGAGCTATGCTGAGTGTGACATGTTTGTGCTGGGGTTATATATTTCTGAACACTGCACCACACTTTTTTGCTTTATTAGCATGGACCTAGACTAGTTATATGCCCATCAGCATATTCAGCTGTTAATCCTTGTTTTGCAGCCAGACGAAACTTGCACAGCTGTTTCCTTAATCACAAACAACTCTGCCATTACTGCTCATCACTCAAATTATCTTAGTATTTCATGCAGGCATTCACGAATCCCAGAAAAGTTGTAATTGGGAGTATCACGTTTGTACAGTTTAATATTTTATGATGCCAGTTAATGCTGTAGTAAATGGGAAAGAGACTGACAAGACATGCAGTATGAGTCTGTGTCCTACTCTCATTCCAACCTGTACCACGCCACCATAGGTTCCACAGTTAATGAGAAGCAAAAAAGTGGAAAGCAATAAACACAGTATGTTAAATACTGGTAAAGGTACAGAAAAGAAAGTGTCTAAAATGGCATGGACAATAACAGTGGCAGCAGGCGTGTACAGTGAAATACAGTTCAGACCTGCAATTACATTGAGAGCTGTGGTATGTTGTGTGGTAGATATTACTGAGTGGTGTAGTTGAAATGTTTTTATTTGTTTTAATAAAGTTGACCAGTCATCTATATTTTCCCACATCTTCTTTGTTTTTTGGTATTGTATTCTGGATGCAGGCAGGAACATATGTCTATCTTTAGCTGCTGTTAGATTAACCAGTCTAATGCCATATGTCCCTTATACCACGTCTCATTCTAAACCAACTTCTTCACCTCCCAGGTGTATGCCATGCTGTGTGCACTGCATTTTGGCAGTATAAAAGAAAGGAATGACCAACAAGCATTACTGGATACTCAGTTCAGAATTCTGGGATGGAATTAAAGTAAGGATTCATCAGTTGAGTAGTTAAAATCTGCAATCACCATTATTTAAAATGATGCCTTGACAATCACAGACAAAAATCCATGAGCACTTAGTACAGGAAAAGGGGAAGAAATGCAGGACCATATTCAAAGGTACCTGGGGAATGTAAAACAAGGGAAAAAACTGAATTGGCTACTATAGATATAGCACTGATCAGCTATAAATACCTAAAGATGGGGAAAGACAGGAGCAAACAGAGCTGCAGAAAAAAAAAGATATCATAGTATCTTCAGTCTGAGGTTTTGTGAACCAAGAAATAAATGGAATATGCTGTACACAAGCCTTAAAGAAACAACAGAATACCAATGTATTTGATTATGAGGAAGAAATGCCACAATCAAACAACAACAAAAAATATACTAAGCAAACTTCCAGTACATTAAGCAAAACAATCCCAGACTTTTCAGGACCTCCATCAAGAAATTTAAGCATCCTGGCTACATTACCCAAACATTTCCTTTTACCATCCAAATAAATGGCAGTACTGCTAGCCAATGCAATGCACATTTTATTAACATAGCAATGTCCATCTTAAACAATTTTATCGCATATAACATCCCACCTCCTCCAGAGTCAACATATTATCCCAACACATTTGATTTTGAATTCATCCCCACATTTGTCATCAGGAAATATCATCTCAGACCGAAGCCAACTACATTTGCAGCAGACAAACTACCAGCATAGTGGATCCCATTCAGATGGTCGAACTTTTAAAAGCTCGACTTTCATATGGTCGAGACCATATGCTCGAACTTTTAAAAGCTTGAACGGTCTGAATGGGGATCTCCATAGAAAGCGTAATGGGAAGATTTCTCTGTACCACAATGTAGTGCGATCTCGGAGTTGATATATTTAAATATTGGTGGATGTGGGGGCACAGCCCCCCACTTGGGGGTGTAGGGGGCTTGCCCCCCTGCTAGCGCTGTTTAGTTTTTTTTTGTTTTGTTTATTTTTTTTCACATTTTCAAACATTCAAATGTTTGATCATATGGTCTCGACCATATGAAAGTCGAGAATTTGGATGTTTGATTATGTGAAGTAGACCCAGCATAGTATATTAAACTTGCAACAAACACCCTAGCTTACCCAGTCTCTATCCTAAAAAGATGGTCCATCACAGAAAGCTACATGCATTTTTTTGTTTACACTTTTTGCTAACGTGCTAAGGGAGGCGGAGTTGGTATAATCATTAAAGTATTTAACTCCCAGATACAAATTACAGGGTTTGATCTTAGCTAGCTTTGTAACAATCTACAGACTACTAACTTAGTATTTTTTTATGGAAAAAAAAATCTTATATCCTTCTCCTACAAAAAGTGCCTCCTCTGCTGATATCTCAAATTACAGTCCAATAGCCATCTTGTCTCACTGTCCAAAGCCTTAGAAAAATGTGTCCAGTCCCAGCTACTTAAATTTGTTAACACCAACAACTTACTTGTCTGCTTCTGATTTTTTTTCAGGAATGATATTGAAATACACTGTATTTGCTACAGCAGTCAACAGTAGAAAGAATGCAGGGAACTTACTGGAAACACTTTTCCTAGATTTATCAAAAGATTTGGCCACAGTGTCTCATCAAATCTACTCTACAAACCCCTCTCCCTAGGACTATAGCACTTATTTCTTACTTGGAGTGACAGCTACCTCAGCAACAGATGTCAAGCTGTAAAACTAGAAAATTACATTTCTCCATTTCTCTCAGTGCACATAAAGATGCCTCAAGGATCTAACCTTGGCCCCTTGCTGTTCAATGTTTCCATAAAATGACCTACATACCACAAGTAAACATGCTACCATTAATCAGTATGCTGATGATTCTACATTCATCTGCAGTGCCAAAAAACTACAACTTCAAACACAAGCACAGAAATCCTTCAACTCCATTGAAATATGGCTCTAACTCTTAAATGCTATTAAACCCCAAGAAGACAAAACTAATTCTGTTCACACTTAAACAATACTCTTATGAGAAACCTTTCTTCACCTTTACTTCTTCTGACCAAACTAAAATTGAACTTATAACTCATGCTAATCTCCTAGATATTATCATAGATGATGCCATGAAATTTGACCACATAAAGCAAACCATAAGCAAAATCCGCAAAAAAATTGGCACACTTTTTAAGAGATAAACCTTACCTGACTGACCAGGCTAGGCAAACCATTGCCTATACTCTACTGTTACCTATCCTCCTATATGTTTCACTTATATTTGTCAACCTGCAAGCTACCCAAATAACCATGCTAGAAATATGCTGGCTCAAAGAATCAAATATGCTACTCAACCACAAGAAAACTAAGTTAATGCTTTTTTACCTCAAAAATTTGCCAAAATCAAAAGCAATATTTTGCCATAATGTCAGCAAATAATACTGTCACTGAAATTGTAACTCATAGTAAACTTCTAGGTGTTATAATAGATGACAAACTCAGATATGACCAGCATATACTGCACATCATTAAATGTGCTCACTAGAAACTAGGCTTTATTTAGAGGATTACTGGATTCCTTACAGACTGCAGTGGTGGTGCTGCGGTAGCGTTGTCACCTCACAGTTAGATGTTGCCTGTTCGATTCTCAGTTAGAGTGTCTTCTGTGTGGCAACATGCGTGAATGGGCTTTCCTTCGCTGAAGGTTGTGCGTTAGGCCTGGCAAGCCAGTATGTAAAAATTTACAGCCAATCATTAGCGGACCGGAGTTCCGCTGTGGCGACCCCTAACCGGGAAAAGCCAAAAGACACAAACAAACAATTGGATTCCTTACAGATACTGCAAGAAAAACTCTAGCCACTACCTTCTTATTGCCAACTCTCTTATACTCCTCTCCTATTCCGACAAACTTAAACAATACTCAAAGAAAGAAACTTGCCTCCTGCTACAATAAAGTACCTAATTTTGCCACCAATATCCCCCTTAGGACCCACCATTGTCATAGCCTAAAACAATTAAACTGGCTTGAGCTACACAACTACCCAGCATATTCACAACTAACTACAGCACACAAAGTCATTCATCATCCAGGAAAATGCCCTGCACCACATAATTTATTATCAACCTACTATCCAGCAAGGGACCTCTGCTCTAGTAACAAATTCTTATTACTTACAAATAAGTCAAATAATGTTGCAGGAGACTTGCTCTACTCCTAGTACATTGCTAAACTCTGGAATAGTATCCCTACACAAATAAAAGTCTCAGACAAACTAAATAGTTTTAAACCACTGCTTAAACAACATCTTAACCAGTCCTAGTCCTGCACATGCTCATCACAAGGTTAAGACTTTGTGTTCACTATACGATACTCTCCAAATACACCCCCCATCTTATAGCACTGTTACCCTATGGAGAATTCCTGTGTTTATACAGAATTTGTAATAATCAAATAGATTTTTACAGGAGTCTAATAAGACTTTTAATATGTTTGTTAATAGGGGTCATGACCAAAATTTGATCAATATAGCCTTAAGAAGAGTTATGGACCAGAAGAATAAAGAAATTCAACCCTTAAAACATAAGAGAAAAGATATAATAAATGTTAAAGAAACAATGGCTAAACTATATTTTGTTACAGTATATAATGTTCTAAGTGAAACAATAGGTGATCTATTAAAACATTGTTGGAAATATTTGCTTAGAGATAGTGAGTTATTTAAAATTTTAAGTCATTGTCCTTCCATTTCTTATAGGCATGCATGAAATTTGAAAGATATGTTAGTGAATAGCTTTTTTGTTTCCCCTGATGATGTAATTATTAATAATCTGTCACTTTTAGGTACAATACCTTGTGGTAGTTGTAGTGTTTGCAAGCATATAATTAGTTCTTTTGTAAAAAATAATGGTGTCAGTTTTCATTCTGTATGAGCCTTTTCCTGTAATACTGATTACATTGTTTATGCCCTCAGATCTCCTTGTGATTTATATTATATTGGGAAAAGTAAGAGAAAATTCAGAATGAAACTTCAGAAACGTATTAGGGACATCAAAAGACAAAGAACTGAAAGTTCCATTGCTATTAATTTTAAAGAAAAACACAATAGTAATGTTTTATTACTACAAGGAACAATTCTTGAGCAAGTTTGAGTGAAAATGGGGGAAAAAAATAATTCTTTAAAAAACATAGTTTTGTATATGGAATCTGTTTTTATTCTGAAATTTAACACATTACTGCCTTTTGGATTGAATTCTTATTTAAATTGGAAGTATTTGATTTACGTTGATTATATTATTGATTAATTATTTTATTGTTTCAGTGATTTTGTATTATATAAGATGTAGTTGTGGAGGGGGAAGGCATGTCCGAAGGCAGGAAGAGAGGAGCAAGGTTAGGAGTGTAGTACTGATGGTAGGAACTTTGAATATTGGCAGTATGACTGGTATATGGAGAGAGCTAGCTGATATGATGGAGAGAAGGAAGGTTGATATATTGTGTGTGCAAGAGACCAGATGGAAGGGAAGTAAGGCCAAGTGTATAGGAGGCGGGTTCAAATTGTTCTATCATGGTGTGGATGGCAGAAGAAATGGGGTAGGGGCTATCCTAACAGAACAGTATGCCAAGAGTGTTTTGGAGGTGAAGAGAGTGTCTGAGAGAGTGATGTTTATGAAGCTTGAAATTGATAGTGTAATGATGAATGTTGTTAGTGCATATGCTCCACAAGTTGGGTGTGCGATGAATGAGAAAGAAACATTTTGGAGTGAGTTGGCTGAAGTGATGGTGAGTGTACCCAAGGGTGAGAGTCTAGTGATTGGAGCGGACTTCAATGGGCATGTTGGTGAAGTGAACAGAGGGGATGAAGAAGTGATGGGTAGGTATGGTGTTAAGGAGAGGAATGCAGAAGGTCAGATGATTGTGGATTTTGCGAAAAGGATGGACATGGCTGTGATGAATACGTATTTTAAGAAGAGGGAGGAGCATAGGGTGACATACAAGAGTGGAGGAAGATGCACACAGGTGGATTATATCCTATGTAGGAGGGCCAGTCTGAAGGAGATTGGAGACTGTAAAGTGGTGACTAGGGAAAGTGTAGTTAAGCAGCATAGAATGGTGGTCTGCAGGATGATGTTGGTGATCAAGAAGTGGAGGAGGAGTGTGAAAGCAGTGCCAAGGATTAAATGGTGGAAGTTAAAAAAGGGTGATTGTGAGGTGAGGTTAAGGGAAGAGTTAAGACAGGCACTGGGAGGCAATGAAGAGTTACCGAATAGCTGGGTAACTACAGCAGAGCTAGTAAGGGAGACTGCTAGGAAGGTGCTTGGTGTGACAACTGGACAGAGGAAGGAGGACAAGGAGACATGGTGGTGGAATGAGGAAGTACAGGAGAGTATACAGAGGAAGAGGCTGGTGAAGAAGAAGTGGGATTGTCAAAGAGATGAAGAAAATAGACATGAGTATAAGGAGATGAGGCACATGGTAAAGAGAGAGGTGGTGAAGGCTAAGGATAGGGCATATAGAGAGTTGTATGAGAAATTGGACACTAAAGAGGGAGAAAATGACCTGTACCGATTGGCTAGACAGAGGGACAGAGATGGGAAAGATATGCAGCAGGTAAGGGTGATAAAGGACAGTGAGGGAAACGTACTCACAAGTGAGGAGAGCATGTTGAGTAGATGGAAAGAGTACTTTGAAGGGCTGATGAATGAAGAGAATGAGAGAGAAAAGGTTGGATGATGTGGGGATAGTGAATCAGGAAGTGAAACAGATTAGCAAGGAGGAAGTAAGGACAGCTATGAAGAGGATGAAGAATGGAAAGGCTGTTGGCCCAGATGACATACCAGTGGAAGCATGGAGGTGCTTAGGAGAAATGGCAGTGGAATTTTTAACCAGATTATTTAATGAAATTTTGGAAAGTCAGAGGATGCCTGAGGAGTGGAGAAAAAGTGTTTTGTTGCCTATCTTTAAGAATAAGGGTGATGTGCAGAGCTGCAGTAACTACAGAGGGATAACATTGATCAGTCACAACTTGAAGTTATGGGATAGAGTAGTGGAAGCTAGGTTAAGAAGGGAGTTGATGATTAGTGATCAGCAGTATGGTTTCATGCCAGGAAAGAGCACTACAGATGCAATATTTGCTCTGAGAGTGTTGTTGGAGAAATACAGAGAAGGTCAGAAGGAGTTGCATTGTGTCTTTGTGGACTTAGAGAAAGCATATGATAGGGTGCTTAGAGAGGAGTTGTGGTATTGTATGAGGAAGTCAGGAGTGGCAGAGAAGTATGTAAGAGTGGTACAGGATAAGTACAAGGGTAGTGTGACATTGGTGAGGACTGCGGTGGGAGTGACAGATACATTTAAGGTGGAGGTGGGATTACATCAAGGATCAGCTCTGAGCCCTTTCTTATTTGCAGTCATGATGGACAGGTTGACAGATGAGATTAGACAGGAGGCCCCGTGGACTATGATGTTTGCAGATGACATTGTGATATGTAGTGAGAGTAGGGACCAGGTTGAGGAGACCCTGGAGAGGTGGAGATATGCTTTAGAGAGGAGAGGAATGAAGGTCAGCAGGGCTAAAACAGAATATGTGTGTAAATGAGAGGGAGGGTAGAGGAATGGTGAGGATGCAGGGAGTAGAGTTGGTAAAGGTGGTTGAGTTTAAGTACTTGGGATCAACAGTTCAGAGTAATTGTGAGTGTGGAAGAGAGGTGAAAAAGAGAGTACAGGCAGGGTGGAATGAGTGGAGAAGAGTGTCAGGAGTGATTTGTGACAGACAGGTACCAATAAGAGTGAAAGGGAAGGTCTACAAGAGGGTAGTGAGACCAGCTATGTTATATGGGTTGGAGACTGTAGCATTGACAAAAAGGCAGGAGTCAGAGCTGGATGTGGCAGAGTTAAAGATGTTAAGATTTGCACTGGGTGTGACTAGGAAGGACAGGATTAGGAATCAGTATATTAGAGGGTCAGCTCAGGTTGGACAGTTTGGAGACAAAGCAAGAGAGGCGAGATTGCGTTGGTTTGGACATGTGCTGAGGAGGGATGCTGGGTATATTGGGAAAAGGATGCTAAGGATGGAGCTGCCAGGTAAGAGGAAAAGAGGAAGGCCTAAGATAAGGTTTATGGATGTGGTGAGAGAGGACATGCAAGCGGTTGGTGTGAAAGAGCATGATGCAGAGGACAGGAAGAAATGGAAACAGATGATCCGCTGTGGCGACCCCTAATGGGAACAGCCGAAAGAAGATGATGAGTTGTATGTTTTATGTATAACTCCTTGAAGGTTATTCCGCTAAGGCGCCAGAGAGAGAGTGTATTTTCAGTAAATCTATTTTGGTAGCCATTGGTTGATTTTTACTCACCTTAAACAGAACACACTCAACCTCTCACTTAAATGACAAAACAATTTTTATCCATAACTTCTGCCTGTACAATCTGCTAAGGTTGCACATGGGCTTTCTCTTTAGTAACTTCCACCTCTGTAAAATCTTAGACTGCATAAACATAACTATTTGCGTATAAATGTAAATAGAAATGTAACTACTCTGTGTTTAACTGGAACTTAGACTAATGCAATGTAAGCAAATGGAGCTTTCCTCCCTGGGCCTCAACTGAAAATAGATACTACCCACTCAAACTTTCTCGGTAAACAAAGACAAATAAATCAATCAATCAATCAATAAATAAATAATGCCATCACAAAATAGCTACATTTGCAGCATATCAAATGGTAAAAAATATTATACTACTTTTCTTCCGATCTAGTACTCTTCTGTTGTTGACAAATTCTAACTGCACCCAATTAAAACAAATACTGCAGGTGACACACTGTATTCCTCATATCTTTAAATTCTGGAATTCTAGTCCCCTTCACTCAAACTATTGACCTGGAATCCTTCAAGCTACTATTGAAACACCACCTAAACACCTCATGCACCATGCTTATACTCTATTTCATCCTGCTCTAAAATGACTACTTGACCAGTAATAATCCAACCTATCTGTACTATTTTGTCTATGTGGCCACATTTATTTATTTATCCTTTATTGACAGGGTTAGTCCCACAAAGCAGGTGACCTCTTTTTCATGGGAGACTCAAGGTGGTATTTATACCACTAGGGGAAATTTGGCCAGACCATAAGGGAACTTCCCCAACTCTTTCAATAAGTGCTGTAGGATCTTTTATATCCACCTGAGCTTCTACAATCTCAGGCAGATGGAGCCTTGGTTTAACATGTCATCAGAAGAATGAAGCACTCAAAAACACATCTGCCTTGTGTTGCAGTACATGTCAGCAGTCCATCTACCTGGAGTAGGATTAGAAGTCACAGCCTTATACACCAAAGTTACATGTGCTACCTGTTGCACTACTGACACTACAAAGACACAGCCCCATATGCTGTACCATACTCTATTCAACTTTATATTGTTATCAAAGTTCACTTTACAGCTGTCCTACTATTATGAAATACTATGAATCTAAACCTTGTTAGTCTAACCACACTTTTGGATCTACATTTGAATGATTTTTCATATCATTGCATTGCCTTTGCCTGCATATATCTGTATGCTGACTATTCGTATATATCTAGTCAGTGTTTATGTTTTCTCACTATTGTATCTTCAATCATTGTTTTTCTTACTACTGTATGCTCAAATGATGCATTACACTACATATATATTGCTTTTCTTTGTATGCTGTGCAGTTTTTCTTCCCAGGCTTCTAAGGAAAAGGGGTATTCTACCCAGTTGTACTTCCTTGATCAGCAAAAGTAATACATAAATAAATAAATACATAAATAAACAAATAAATAAATAAATTATGATAAATGAAGCAAATATCCAATACTATTCAAATTGACCATCAGCAATGTGATACAGTAACACTCAGCCATCCATGTGTGTTTGACCTAGGCAAAAAGAAAAAAAAAACTTAGGGAAAATGTACATTATGCACAATAGAAAAGAACAAGAAGAGATCTCAACAGCCAAAATGAGTCAGGAAGCCAAGGATAAATGCAGAAACATCTATAAAATATCAGCTCTGCTGGGCTGTCACGACACAAGGAAGCCTGAGGATACCTAATCAGACTTGATTTCAGAATACAAATCCACTATATCTGTGAAGAGCAAGCTTCTGTTTTACACTTAAGTCAGAGTATGATCATGCATATTTAAATACTCATCTGTATTCTTTGTGCTGTGGTGGATTTGTGCAGTTAGAAATGGTTTAAAAAGGTATCTCCTAGTGAGAGTAGGGCATGGCGCTATTGTTCTGGGTGAAATTTGCTACTAGTTACAAGAGCAGTGCATTGTTTGATTGGCCGGAGTGCTCTGGTTTGGTCTTTAATTTTATGGTGTCTTTGGACATTATCACTCTATGTCATTGAATGCTTGAGGATAATTAATTGGACTTGATATTAGAGTCAAGCTCCACTACATCTGGAAGGTGCTGTATGCTCTGCAACAGGGTTACATACTGGGGTAAACTATTCACCACAACTCCAAGTGTCCACAAAGTTTGGGTCAGTAAAAAAAAAAAACACTATGACACTTTCTTATTAGGTACTGTACTAAGAGGACAACAATATTCAACTGGACAAACCCACACACTTCTGCAGATTTCTGCAAATGATTCAGATCATTTGTGGACAGCTATTGACACAAACACAATATTGTGCAACTAGGAGCACTTGCAAATAGCTATATCACTTGTGGTTGAGATGCCTCTTGCTGTAGTCATATTGTTTATTGTCTTTTTTACTAATGTTGCCAGTTGTAGGCATTTGGAGTCTAATCCTTGCTGTGATATGTAAATTTTGTTCTAAAACTGTGGTTACGGCATCTGAGCCAGTTTATAGTCACTGTTGTCAGTAAACCATTAGTCATTGCAATTGCATTTCCTGTCTCTTGAGCTCATCATTTGCTGTTTGCTGCAGCCATTCCAAACCCAAGTCCAGTCATAGCTGTCAACGACTGATTCTCTCACCACAGTAATACGCTGTTGTGGTGGCACCTGAGACAAATCATTTATGCTATTGATATGGCACTCAAGACAAATCACTTGCACTAAGCTACTGTTGTAGTACCAATCCAAATTTGTAGTCACTGCTTCACATATCTGTTAGCTGTTGCTACACTTTTACTGACCATTGTCCCCTTCTATACATATATAATTGTAGCTGTGGTGCTTTGACTCATTGTTCATTGCAGTGTTCTAATATATACCCCCCTTCTTACAAATTCCCTTTCTTAGCATTCATTAGTAACTCCTATTTCTCCAGGCACTAGATATCATGAAGTCACAGCTTACCTCACCATCTGTTGTTAACACGATAGCAGTAGGAACACTGAAGCAATGCAAGACCTGCTTCATGCTCACTGACAACTGTTTGATTCTTCTTATAGAAGATTCCATATGCGAAAGGTGCAGGTATCTACTAACCTTGGAGGCTAACCAGTCTTCAAAGAGTGTGCATTGTACCCAGCATGTTGTCCATTCTTCACCCACCTCATACAACTATGCATACAATGTCCTACACAAATAAATATGCATTCATATGATGTGGTGCTTAAAAAGTCCATGCCTAAACCACAAAGGCCTCCTATGTGAATGTTATTCTATGGGACAGTCACCATTACATTAACAGGAAAACAACATAGAGAGGCACTACAGAAACATAACTTTATAGATGGGTCAGTCAACTGGCAGTTTTAAGCCCTTAAGGGAGCAAGGTCTAGACTGTACACCTCATGACATCTTCCTCATAGGTGATGCCATACTCAGATGGTGATGGTGCATAAACATGGCTGATCAAGGACAGAGTGACAGCTTCTTTTCAAGTGCCAAGATCCATATTGTTACTAGGGCCCTTGCCTCCTTTCACCCTAGATACACATATGATATGGCTATTGTGCACATGGGAAGCAATAGCTTGAGACATACTTCCTTAGGGCATATGAAGAAGGATGTGACGGAGCTCTCAGAATATGCATCTGAAATGGGTATGAAACTAGTATCAAGCAGTATCCTACCACAGTCAAGAATGATGCCACAATGCAAACAAAAGATAACTGATTTCAATTACTGGCTTAGCTACAGGAGTCACTCTAAAGGGATCCAATATTTATCAGCCTGGGAAGCAATGATCAACAACCCTTGCTGCTTTGCTCGGGATGGTCTGCATTTCAGTCTTCTTGGCTTTCATATATTGGCCAGGACTTTTTCCTCCCACATAGTGACTTTTTTAGGTAAGGTCACTCTCCTTAAATTACCTACATAGCCAGTCAAATTCAAAACTATAAAAATGTAGCTTTGCTCAGTGTTAGAAGCCTATACAAGAAATTGCACATTCTACAGATGCTCCTAACTTTTAAAAATATAAGTGTCTGTGTAGGTACTGAAACACGGTTTCAGAATTGTGCAGTATACCCTCAGTGCAGTTTCATTGCCTACCACTCCTTCAAACCCAGCATGAAAAATGATGGTGTTACTGCAGAAAGGCTTGTCTGTATTCTTAAGAAGCCATCTCAACTCCAGTCTCATAAGCCAGGTCAATGACCTTGAACTCCATCATATACTTTTCTTGACAAATAGAATACAAGTACCATATAATTGCCAGCTACTATACCCATTCTGTGTCACTTGCAGATATCTAAACAAACTGGCATCCCTCCCTACTTAGTCTAACACAACTCTCTTTGGAAACTCCAACTACCACTCTATGAACTGGGAAACATACACTACCTCAAAAGTGTGCACAAAGATTCCTAGATGTCATTAATGCCAGTTCTCTAGACCAACTGGTTTATGCCTTAACTAGGGCTTCAAAAATACTGGAACTGTTTTCACTGATATTGCCGCCCTATGCTCAGTACCTACAGTTTCCACATCACCGGTCAGATCTGACCACCATTCAGTAACAGTCACTGTGAGAATAAAACTGGACACTGGACTTACCAGAAAACTCTTCTGTCTTAAGTGACTACTCAAAGGTGAACCTAGTCAAGATAAATGATGACTTGATGAAATTTAAGCATTCTCCTCCCCTCCTCAGTGACCCCATCTCATATGCTGCTACATTTGTAGATAATTTCTATGCCCACCTCAGAGCATGCATTGAGACATCTATCCCCATAAGACATAAAAAAATGCCAAATTCAGGAATACCCCCATAATGGAACTGTAGTATAAACAAACTATACAATAAAAGGAAGAAACTCATGGTCTGTAAAAGCAAATTTAATATTGCATTAAAATGAACTCAGAAAATCAACAAAAACTCATAAACAAAATCAAATTCTCCAAATATAAACATTTATTTATTATTTTATTGTATTTATTTATTTAATATTTGTTAACTGGGATAGTCCAACTGGGTGATAAGCCCATATTTCAGCAGAGTCACAGGGAGAAAAACTCCACAAACAAATTTTACAAGATTTAGAGAAGGACAAAACAGAAATTGTGAACATCATAAGAATTCTTACATCATAGGGAAACATAGAAAACACGAAGGAAACCACAGTCACCTTGCTCCAGCAAAAGGAATCAGAGATAAATTCCAACTGATGGAAAAAGCCAAGAAAAATGCTGTAGTCTAAACGCCAATTTATTAAGAACGTTTTCGCCTAGCTCATTAGCTTGGCTTCTTCAGAGAAAATCACAGAAAGTAGCAAACTGCCACATTTATTCAAATCGACTAGGAAGTGATGTCATAGAAAAATTAAAAAGGACAATATGGTCCTGTCACAAGTATAATACAGTTAATAAAGGTGTGTACTATGTCTAATTTATATTTTACAAATAATAAAAATAATAAAAATAATATAAATACCTTTTAAAAAGTCAAATTTGTTAAAACATAAAAAATACTTATACAGCACTACAAATCATATTAAAGTGCAACTAAATCATCAATACAAAACTGACACCAATGTAATAAAATATACAAAAATGACTATAAGGGAAGGCCAAAGAAAGGTCCCCAAACTTATGCTAAAGGCATATGGTAGTGGACAACTAACAAGATTAAAGTGAAATAAGCCAAAAATCTTAATATCACACTAAGTCTAAATAGTTACAACAATGAGAAGTCCAACTATGCGTACAATACCTTCACTGAGGCATACGGTGTAAAAATGAATTACTAATGATAATAAAGAACAAATTTATCCAAAGAACTAAGATGTTACCTAAATATATATGGTGAAAAGTAGATCGACGCAAGTAACTTCTCATTTTTAAAACTGGCAAGATGTTACAATTGTCATTTAATCCAGGAAAGTGGAAAGCATCAGTCCTGAGTTGCCATTCCAACTCTAAGGTCTCTAACAATAATGTCGTTGGACTCCCTAGTGTCTTTAATCCACCCTTACACCCCGCTTTATTCCTTTTTGAACAGGTGTGTGTTAGAAAAATATGTACTTAGACACATATAAACTGTTAGAAAAATATGTGCTTAGACATATATAAGCTGTTAGAAAAATATGTATTCAGACATATATAAGCTGTTAGAAAAATGTGGCTTAGGCATATATAAATGTACTCAAACATATATGAAGTGCAAAGGTTGAAAACAGTATAATATGTAATGCATTTAATTCTATTTTACTAGAATGGCAGTAGAAATGAACTTGCATATTATTGCTTGAAGCTTAGCTGTAGTGTGATTAAAACTTTGACCCTGACAGTAGCTGGCTTGGCTGGCTCATGTCTTTCAGTAAATATTATCTGCAAAGTTAGAAAGTAATGAATCTGTCTGTATGTGTATCTTTTCCTGCTTCCACCGAGGAGAATGGCCTTGTGAGCACTACCGGAGATAATGTCCAGTTGGTGGACAGAGAGACAAAGAAATGTATTAAGAAGACATTCATCCATTGTATTCGAACTAATCTAAGAGCCTTGAATTGGTTACATCCTCGGAAAGACATTGTGACTGACCAGGTGCCTTGCAAGGCTGCAATATTCTCATGGGAAAAACTTTTGAAAAAGCATTACATCAGCGTTTTCTTATGTACTGTGGTGATGTAAAGGCCCTGTCACTGACCACGTCAGTGAGGTGGGCAAAAGCTGATTGTAAATAGTATATAATGAAGGGTATTTCCCAAATAAAGTTAGTTAAAACTCTGTACATGTTTATGTATGGTTTTTTGCCTCCTAATGATCATTAGTAGAATGCATATTTGTTAGAACTTGAGCATCCTGTGTTACTGACTGTCATTTTGAAAAGCCTAATGATTTTTACAGTCTGATTTTAACAATTTATTTAACATTTTGGTCCTTCGGACCGGAATTCCCTTGGTAAGCTGCAGGTCAGAGTGCATGGGTGATAATAAATCTGCGCAGGAGAAGCTGCCAAAACAAAATGGTTCTTCTTAAAGTGAAAAGACCTCCGACTGAATTGTTGTGTGTAAAGAGGCTGTCCACTTTCTGATCTGTGGCTGAAAAGCGGAAGACTGGGCCCCAAGAAAAAAAGACAGTCATAAAGCGGGAGGCTCAGGTAAGAAGAATTTCCCTCTTTGTCTTTGTTTTAGATCAGGGACCAGGTTACACTGTGCTATTGCTAAGGTTTGTGATAGCAGGGAGAGAGAGAGTCGAAGTATTGTATCTTGAGTCATAGATCAGGGAATAACAAAGCAAAGTAAACAGTCATTCTAGACACTACTGTGGATATGGGGAAATAAGATACCACGTGGTACAAGAGAAGGGTTACGTAACAGTCTTTTTAAGACATGGGAGATCAGTGCACTGAGAGATCACGAGATCCGCCCCTAACGGATAATGTGAAGCATATGCAATTACAGCAAGCAGATAATGTGAGATATTTTGCAAAATGTGTTAACAACTATGAATTTGATAGTAAACTAGATAAACTTTCACTAGTTAAACTCCTTAAACAAGCTTAAATCTGATGCAGGACGTCAGGCAAAAAAAAAAAACAGCACCAACTAGGCATACCTCAAGCACACAGGTGGATTGAGGAAGCAAATTGTAAAAAACAGAAGCTTAGAAAATTCTGAAACATTTTTAGACAACAGAGTGAAAGGTCTGACAGACAGAATCTCTGAAAAATGGAAACTTAGAGCAGACTGGACTTGCATTAATTAATGCATACAACAGGAAAATGAGACAATAGATGGATATTATGCTAGATTATTAGAATGCTTTAAACAACAATTAAAAAAATGCATTTTTAAAAGGTTGCATTGCCTCTGTCAGTAGCTTTATTACAAAGCATATGATAGATCACTGAACAAGCAGGCTGCAAGCCTTACTTGAGTATGCTTGACGTACTAAAAGACACTTTAATAGTAAAAAGAAAAAAAGGCACAAGTCTTCACTGCTGAAGACGGAGCTGAAGTATTTGTATTACAGTCAGATAAAAAGGGCATCTAGCTAGGGACTGTAAACAAAATAAGAAAGCAATGACAGAAGATAAAGGAGATGAGGACTGACTATATGATAGTGATAATAACCAAAAATCATCAGGAAAGGTTAATAAACAAAAAGAAAATGTAAATGTAGTAGAGGGAATAAAGGAAGTACAAACAGATGTAGAGGATAAAAATGGAAATGAAATTTTAGATTTAGCATTGTTGAGCCTGGAGCTCTACCTAGCAGATACAAAACCAGAAGTGACACTTCTGGTGGAGGGAAGGAAAGTCAAATTCCTGTGTGACTCAGGAGCGTCACGGACTTTGATACACCCCTCCAAGTTACCAAAACATTCTGACTCACCTGATTATATATTAGTAAAAGCAGCAAATGGACAGCTATACAGGAAACCACTCTCCCATAATATAGCAATAACTGACCCTGTTTCAGGTATGACTCAGAAAAGTAAAATTGTAGTTTCTGCAAAAATATCTAGTAAACTTACTGGGAAGAGACCTTGTGCAGATATTTGGCATAGCAGTAGTTCCTACCATGCAGGGTATGGAAGCACAAAGACAAATGGATGCTTTTGTGGTGTGATCAGAGGGTGAAGCCTATTATTGGTACAGCCAGGACCTAGTTATGACTGGTCCAAGGGCAGTAACCAAAGAACTGATAAACGTAGCCATCAGTAAGGTACCCTCCCTTGACACTGATCAGCAGCACTTGTTACATTGTACTCTATACTACTGTAGCACACCATGACCTGATAAGAAATATAAGCAAGAATCGTACAAAAAAAAAAAAAAAAAAAAAAAAAATCCTGCTGACAGATTAATATTACGAACTTTATGTTGGGATACTGAGAGAAACAGTGTAGTAAGCTGTTCATTACCTCAGGAATTCATGAGATTGTATAAGTCCAATAGACTGCCACATGTCAGCTTGACAAAAAACAAAAGTGTTAAATGGGCAGACTTAGAAAAAAAAGGTAACAAAATGGGAAAACAGACTGATTTAAAAATGTCAGGACAAGGGATACAAAAACAAAAACTGAATTGGTTGACACAGACACATACAGCTGTACACTTGCAATCTAGTGAGGACAGCTGATTAGCATTTTTATTAAAAAAAAAAGAAGAGGCCTTGTGTAAAATTCCAACAACTCTGTGGTCAACAGGCAAGTTAGATGTAGGGCTTATTCAAACAGCAGGACCAGTTACAATTACCCCAAAGTCAGCTTTTAGACCACAGGAAAAGACAATACCTTTTGAGAACGGATGCAGAAGTAGGAATTAAGCCTATAATAGCAGCATTACTCAAAAAAGGAGTACTGGTAGAATCTCCTGATTCACCATGTGATACACCCCTATTTCCTGTTAAAAAAGCAAACGGGAAATGGCAGATGGTACAAGATTTATAAGCTGTAAATAATGCAGTAATACCTAGAGCACCTACGGTGCTAGACCCACATACCTTGTTAAATGATTTAAAGCCACAACAGAAGTATTTTACTGTGGTAGATATAAGCAATGCTTTCTTTTCAATACCTATACATCCTGATAGTCAATATTGGTTTGCATTTACATTTCAGGGTAAAAGGTATACATATACTCGACTACCACAGGGATATTGTGAGAGCCCAATAATATTTGCACAAAAAATGGCTAGCAACCTGGCAGGGTTTACCCCACCGGAAGGTAGTCAAATTTTACTTTATGTAAATGACATCTTGCTAGCAGCACCCAGCAGCAGTGCAGGGTAAATACAGTAGCATTATTAATTTTTTTTAGTAATACAAGGACAAAGTAAACAAAAGTAAGTTACAACTTTGGAAAAAAAAACACAGGTTAGATACCTGGGATATGTGATATCCAATAAAGGTAAAATACTAGATAAAGGGAAAGAAAAAAAAAAAAAAAAACAGCAATTTTGCAAGCACCTAAACCAACAACTAAGAAAGAAATAATGTCTTTCTTGGGTACAACTAATTTTTGTTGGAGCTGGGTACCAAATTATTTTACAATGGAGAACAAAAGCAGAAATGGCTTTCTGCAGGTTGAAGCAGTTAATAGATTCTTCATTAGTTTTAACACTTCCAAGTTATCACAAACATTTTTTTCAGACCGTAGATTGTAAGCAAGGGTACATGACATCAGTATTAAAGCAACAACATGGGGATAAGCAATGCCCCATAGCTTACTATTCATCACAGTTAGACCCAGTGGTGCAATCTTTGCCTCACTGTGTACAAGCAGTAGTTGCAGCAGCAATGGCAGTGCAGGCTTCAGCCTCAGTAGTGTTATTCCACCCTCTCACATTAAAAATGCCTCATGCAGTTGCAATAATTCTGCTACAAAAAAAAAGTTGCATACCTTTCTCCTGCTAGACATCTTTCATGTATGACCATACTGCTGAGTCAACCTCATATAAACGGTAAGCTTTACCTGGACAAAATCTTACAGATATGCCCTTGGATAATGCTGAGGTGACATATTACGTGAATGGCTCATGCAGAAGGGGTCCTACAGGAAAGAATCTGGTGGGGTATGCAGTAGTTACAGACACTGAAATTTTAAAAGCACAAACTGTGCCACACAACTTGTATGCTCAAGCAGTAAAACTGGTAGCTTTGACAGGAGCATGTATTTTAGTAAAAGGCAAAAAAGTAAACATATATACTGATAATCAGTATGCTTTTTCTACAGTGCATGTGTTTGCACAACAATGAAGAAAATAGAGGAATGATTACATCCAGTGGAAAACCTATTAATCATGCGCAATTTATTTTGGAGCTATTAAAATCTATTCAGCTGCCTACCAAAGCAGCTATTTGTAAATGTGTAGCTCATACAAAACAACAGGATAAGATTTCAAAAGGTAATGCACGAACTAATGCAGCTGCAAAGCAAGCAGCCTCAGACTCAGAAACTTTATTTCTAAATGAGGAATTACAACCCTCTGAGATTTTAGATTTAGACATGTTAAAAACAATGCAGATGCTTACTACAAAAGCAGAAAAACAAAAATGGGTAAAACAAGGTGCAATTTTTGAAAATGGACTGTACATTTCCAAAGGGAAAAACAAAAAACAATATTGCCGTCTAATTTATTTAGATATGCAGCTTTGTTGAGCCATGGGCAGAGCCATGTCTCAACAAGGGGGGATGGTACAGTTAGTAAATAGAATATTCCAAATATATGGATACATAAATTATACAATAAAAGTATTTGTGCAGCTTGTCATACTTGTAACAAGCACCATGCACAAGGAGCATTTAAAAACAAGCAAGGGAGTTTCCCTACACCACCATATCCGTTCCATACTATTTGTATGGACTTCATAGAGTTGAATAAATGTGAAGAAAGGAAGTTGATGAGTGAGACTCAGAAGAATTGGATTTGCTGTTTACCTCTAGCATTGCTGAGCATGAAAACAGTAACAAATGTAAAGGGTTTGATCCCCTTTAAAGTAGTATTTGGAAGGGCATATTATGTGCCTCAGTGGAAAGCTCTCATGCCTGCAGAGCTGGAGGCTGACAGTTCATTAGCTAATTATATAAAAAACTGTTAATGAATAAATCTGTTTTGCAGTTTAACTCTTTTTCAGATGAAAGACAGAACAAGAACAAAGAATGTTCAATTTAATACACAAGGGCAAAATGGCCAAGAGTAAAGCAAATAAAAAAGCAGAGCAACCCCAGAACTATTGCATAATTATTTTGTTGGCTGTGCATTTGTTGACTATAAGTGTGACAATTTCTCTCTTATTGTGGTTTTTCCCTGCACTCAACCACACGAGTGAAAGTGAGAAGACGTGATGAACTGTTTATAGACTGGCATCCAAACTTTAACACATACCTGGCCATGAAGCGTGTGTATACAGAGACTATGAACATTTCAAATTGCTGGGTTTGTACAGCTATACCAACAACATATAAAAGACTGTTAATGTCCACTGTCCCTCTGGGGATAAAATGAGACTTGGGAAAGTTTTTTTAATATAGGAACTGTGAGATCACAGGACAAAATAGCTTTATTTTTACCTGTCACACAAAAAGGAGTTGTATGTTCTACAAAAGTGATACCCTCCAGGTGGGCTGGAGTAATGGTAATATAACAATGTCTTATAAATGTTACATTAAAGTCAGAAGTGGGGGTACTGTTTGTGATACTAACTATGATTCATATCTGAGTTCAATGAAAACTACATTAAATGCAGTACGTGACAATCCAGTCTTAACTAAACAATTGTCTATTAAAGATAGGAAAATGTTTCATGCAGGGATAACACGTATTAGTACCAAAGTAATGATTTTATTTGTGGGAAAAAGGCATATGAATGGTTACCTGAGAATTGGTCCGCAGTTGTTTTTGGGTTATCTGGTT
The DNA here is from genome assembly GCF_019279795.1 of Protopterus annectens. Taxonomy (NCBI): domain Eukaryota; kingdom Metazoa; phylum Chordata; order Ceratodontiformes; family Protopteridae; genus Protopterus; species Protopterus annectens. The sequence goes on along the minus strand of NC_056730.1, from coordinate 674,116,099 downwards.
CCAGCAATAAGACATACTGCAGAGTTACCTTTGGGTAAGATACGAAATGTAAGGAAACAGCTCGAAAATCTGAAGGTCCAGTTAAAAACCTGTGAATCCAGTTGGTAAAATCGAAGCTGGTTGAAAAGACCATAATTCAGTGAAAGACAAAAGTAAATTGACTCATATGGACTTGGGCAACAGTGTTATATCCAGGGCAGGAATACCACCAGCCTATGGAGCAGTCAAATCGATCTGGGAGCTGAGAAAGCTGTCAAGAAGCCATGAGTAATGCAACTTTTTCCACCCTAGAATTGGTGACTGATAAACTGAATGCAATGAGAACTGTTGTGCTACAAAATCGAATGGCTCCTTACTTCACCCTAGCGGCAAGAGGTGGTACACGAAAAAAATGCTGTGCTTTTATCCCTGAGGATCGTCACGAGACAAATAATCACCTAGAGGTAATTCAGCAAGTATCAGCAATGACTAAACCAGGCCCAAACCCACTGACGGACTTTTTCCAGAATCTGTTTGGGGGGGGTGGGGTTCCATCCTATTGAACATTTTAATTGCTATTTGTGTGGGTATACTCCTAATAGGAGCATGTGTTTACTGTGGAATTCCCTGCATGAAAAGATTAATCAAAAAATTTGTTGATATATCTGTTACTGAAACTTTTTACCAAAGTGTTGAAATTGAAAGATTAATTTCAGATAATGCTTTTTCTGAAATATAAAACCAATGACTTGCTTAGCTGAAAGTCCTTAGAAAGGAAAAGGCTAAGAAATGAAATAATATTGTTTATGTTTCTAATAAAATGAAATGCATTAACAGGAGGGAGAATGTTAGAAAAATATGTACTTAGACACATATAAACTGTTAGAAAAATATGTGCTTAGACATATATAAGCTGTTAGAAAAATATGTATTCAGACATATATAAGCTGTTAGAAAAATGTGTGCTTAGGCATATATAAATGTACTCAAACATATATGAAGTGCAAAGGTTGAAAACAGTATAATATGTAATGCATTTAATTCTATTTTACTAGAATGGCAGTAGAAATGAACTTTCATATTATTGCTTGAAGCTTAGCTGTAGTGTGATTAAAACTTTGACCCTGACAGTAGCTGGCTTGGCTGGCTCATGTCTTTCAGTAAATATTATCTGCAAAGTTAGAAAGTAATGAATCTGTCTGTATGTGTATCTTTTCCTGCTTCCACCGAGGAGAATGGCCTTGTGAGCACTACCGGAGATAATGTCCAGTTGGTGGACAGAGAGACAAAGAAATGTATTAAGAAGACATTCATCCATTGTATTCGAACTAATCTAAGAGCCTTGAATTGGTTACATCCTCGGAAAGACATTGTGACTGACCAGGTGCCTTGCAAGGCTGCAATATTCTCATGGGAAAAACTTTTTGAAAAAGCATTACATCAGCGTTTTCTTATGTACTGTGGTGATGTAAAGGCCCTGTCACTGACCACGTCAGTGAGGTGGGCAAAAGCTGATTGTAAATAGTATATAATGAACGGTATTTCCCAAATAAAGTTAGTCAAAACTCTGTACATGTTTATGTATGTTTTTTTGCCTCCTAATGATCATTAGTAGAATGCATATTTGTTAGAACTTGAGCATCCTGTGTTACTGACTGTCATTTTAAAAAGCCTAATGGTTTTTACAGTCTGATTTTAACAATTTATTTAACAGTGTGTGAAGTTGATTTGAGACATTTGATTAATAACAGGTCAGAGAGGGGATTGTCTTATGAATTTAACACCTCTAAAGACCAAATCCACTTTTTGGATGCTCTTTGTAACACACCAGTTAGATTACTCAAACCCGATAAAGGGGGTGGCTTGGTCATATTTGATGACCAAACTTACAAGGAGAAGATGTACTCTATTCTGGAGCCACCGGCCTATGTTGAATCATCTTATAATGAGATACAAGTGGCTTATAATAGAATTAGAGGATATTTTCGGGACTTATTCCTTGAAAACAAAATTGATTTAGACACCTACAATTTTATTGACATGAGACTGCCAAAAATTCCACTTATGTTCGGCATACCAAAAGTACATAAGGATGTGACGAACCCGCCCATGAGGGCATTAATAGATGGGAGGTCATCCATGACGTATGCCTGTGCTAGGCTCGTTGACAAATTGTTGTCAAAGTATGCCGTACATTTACCTGGAATTTGCAAGGACTCTTGGTCCTTTTTGGAGGCTATCAATAGTCAACCCTTCAACAGTGATGTTAATTTCCTCACTGTTGATGTGGTTGACTTGTACACCTCAATCCCCCACCAGGAAGCTCTCGAATGGTTAGCCCTTTTACTCTTGGAATTAGGAGCCCCAAGACATGAGATTGACATCATTACTGAAATCCTGGATATAGTGCTGTCATTGAATTATTTTACTTTTGACAAGAAATACTATTTGCAGAAACAAGGAGTAGCAATGGGCTCCCCTTGTGGAGCATCAGTGGCTAATTTCTTTATGAGCTACTGGGAAAAGCATTTTGTTTTTTCTTCAACTGACCTTGTGAAACCAGTTAGGTTTTACACAAGATATCTGGACGACATCTTCATTTTATTTGAAGGTGATAATTTGATGGCTGACTCATTTGTGTCTACCATCAACAACATCTCAGAATTTTTGAAATTCACTCACAAATTCTCTACGTCGGATATTGATTATCTGGATGTAAAGCTTATTAAGGATTTACAATCCCAACTATTTGTTTCAAAAATTTATCGAAAACCAACGTACTGCAATTCGTTCTTGCACTTTTCTAGTCATCACCCCTATAGACAAAAGAGAGCCATTGTTAAGGGGCAATTTGTTAGAGCAGCAAGGATGTGCAGTACGTTGGAGTTTTTTCACGATGAATGTAACCTTCTAACAGACATGTTTCTCAAGAGAAATTATCCACTACAGTTAATTGAAGAACTCTTTTTTGAGGTTAACTCAAAAAGAGTAAATGTTTTTTTTAAGGCCATTTTATCTAAAGAAATTCCAGCCTGTGATTTGCAACTTAATGTTGCAACTACACCTATTTTAGACTCATCCCCTAATTCTGTAACTGTAAGTAACAGTGGGAAAACTTGGTCTGATCCATCTTTGAGCTACGTTACCACTTTTAGTTTTGATTCCAAGGAAATTGTGACAATTATAAAGAAAAATTGGGATTTTATTTTAGGTAATCCTACCCTGTTAAAGAAATTTGGACATACTCCTAGATTTGTATTTAAAAGAAATATGAACTAAAGAGTTATTGCAGAGGGACTTCTCTAACAGACTTTTTAACAGGAAGGTGGGCATGTACCCTTGTGGTTTTTGTAACAGATGTTACAAAACCAGATCTGGTCAGACATTCACCGTGAGGGACAAGAAATACACGATTAGGGTCCCCCTCTTAACTGTGAAAGTAAATCTGTTGTGTATGTAGCACTATGCGATTGCTGTCCGTCTTTCTACATTGGAAAGACTGACCGTCGTTTACGCGATCGCATGTACGAACATCTGTATGCAATCAACAACAGGAATGAGAACAATGCCCTAGCTAAGCATATTGTTGATCTACCAGGGCATAGTTTCTCATTTATGGCAATCGACCAAATATTAGCATCTGTTAGGGGTGGTCAAACGACATTATTGTTAGAGACCTTAGAGTTGGAATGGCAACTCAGGACTGATGCTTTCCACTTTCCTGGATTAAATGACAATTGTAACATCTTGCCAGTTTTAAAAATGAGAAGTTACTTGCGTTGATCTACTTTTCACCATATATATTTAGGTAACATCTTAGTTCTTTGGATAAATTTGTTCTTTATTATGATTAGTAATTCATTTTTACACCGTATGCCTCAGTGAAGGTATTGTATGCATAGTTGGACTTCTCATTGTTGTAACTATTTAGACTTAGTGTGATATTAAGATTTTTGGCTTATTTCACTTTAATCTTGTTAGTTGTCCACTACCATATGCCTTTAGCATAAGTTTGGGGACCTTTCTTTGGCCTTCCCTTATAGTCATTTTTGTATATTTTATTACATTGGCGTCAGTTTTGTATTGATGATTTAGTTGCACTTTAATATGATTTGTAGTGCTGTATAAGTATTTTTTATGTTTTAACAAATTTGACTTTTTAAAAGGTATTTATATTATTTTTATTATTTTTATTATTTGTAAAATATAAATTAGACATAGTACACACCTTTATTAACTGTATTATACTTGTGACAGGACCATATTGTCCTTTTTAATTTTTCTATGACATCACTTCCTAGTCGATTTGAATAAATGTGGCAGTTTGCTACTTTCTGTGATTTTCTCTGAAGAAGCCAAGTTAATGAGCTAGGCGAAAACATTCTTAATAAATTGGCGTTTAGACTACAGCATTTTTCTTGGCTTTTTCCATCAGTTGAAATTTATCTCTGATTCCTTTTGCTGGAGCAAGGTGACTGTGGTTTCCTTCGTGTTTTCTGGGTTTGTTCTTACTTGTGTTTTACTAATCATAGGGAAACATATTATAAACATCATGAGAATTATAAACATCACAGGTACATTACTAAACGCAGTAAAGAATTAAATTAAATATATTTAAAAGAAGTAGACTATAGTAAGAAAAAGTAGCGAGAGGATATAAAACACTAGATAGAAACCAAGAAAGGGGGGGTAGAGGCAACAAAAGGATGAGGTGAATGGACAGGAAAGGTGGAGAAAGAATGATGAAGACAGGAAGAGAGGTAAGGTAGGAGAGAAAGGTTAGGTAGGAAGAAGGAAAGAAGAGAAACAGGGCAGAGATAAGCCCCTGGATTCATGAAGCTGCATGCAGTGAATAAGGCTATACTTGCACGGAGTGGTTCATGTCTGTTTAGAATAGCAGCGCACCTTGCATATGCATGAAGGCGTGCTGCTATCTAAACTAAACAGACACAATCCAGGAATGAGTGCAGGGGTATGTGTCTGCAGTGCCTGCACCTGAAACATACCCCCTTCATGCTGGAGAGATAGATTCCTGTCCCTGAGACTTCCTCATGCTTTGGAACAGGATTCCAATCTACATTAGGCAGAGCCCCTCACTAACACTCTTCAAAAGAAACCTTGATAAGTGGATGGGAAACAAAAAAATTACCCTGGGAATCACTGCAGTGGCTCTACTCGACAGAGGCACCAGGAACCTATGGCTCTGCTGGACAGAGGCACAGGAAACTAATCTAAGGGTGTGGTGAAAGCCAACACATTCTGGATAGGCTTATAGATGCCCTCAGGCAGATAGCCTAGTACTTACCTATGAAACTATGAATCTATGATAGACAAGTACTACTGTGATAGAAAACATCATCAAGTTGCTGCAGCGTAGTGGTACTGCTGTGGTATAGCATGTAGAATATGCTCGGTTTGAATCCCCCTCTGGCAAATTATTTAATAAACTTTTAAGGAATGTAAATGACAGATGTCAATCATATGGCTCACGTAAAGCACGGTAGGGGTGGGAACATGTAAAATATAAATGTAAAAAATAATTTATAAAGTTAATGAAAAAAATAGATTTAAGCAATGCTTTGCTAGTGTAAACATTTGTTACCTGCTTTCAGCTTTGCTTAGCTTGTGAAAGCATTGGTAGGCAGATTTGCATGGAGCTAAGCATAGTGCAGCATATTAAAACTGGCCAATCAAGACAAAATTGCAGGAAAACTGTCCTATTTAAACTGCACAGGAGGGAATACAGCCATAACCATTTGGGATTGCACACAGCAGGACCAAAATGGCTGGCATTGGAAAAGGTGAGAGCATCCGAGCACAACGTCAGGGCATCCATGAGTCCAATGTCATGGTTGGGCTCCTAGTTAAAAACCATGATGGCAGGCTGCTGCAGGGCCACTACTAGGGCTCACAGTACAAGGCAGAGGCCTGGGACTAGCTTGCATGTGATCTCACCAGTGCCACTGACATACCCCAGACAGGTGAGCAAGTACAGTATTCCCATAATGACCTGAAGAGGAGGAGGGGTGTACTCTTGGACCAGTGGATCCAAGAAACCCGAGTGCAGGATGTCCCACCTGTCTGTAAGTATGCAGTCTTATGTATCTCTAACTAAGTATGGAAAAAGTTCAACTTGTGACTGTGCAGGTGTGATTAAGGTGTGATGTCTCCCCATACAGCTGTTGCAGAGAAGTCCCGGAATGTGCAGGCTCATGCCCAATCACTGGACTGGCTGCATCTGCAGTATGGTGAGTACAGAATACCCCCTACTATTAGCAGTAAGAAATCAAAATTATAGTAATGGTAACACTGCCTGTATATATATTCAAACATCAGTCAGACTTCAATCTCACAGACCGGTTTCGGCATAGAGTTAGCTAGTTAGTTAAACACTGAAGAAGTCTAAGCTAACTCTATGCTGAAACTGGTCTGTGAGATTGAAATCTGACTGATGTTTGACGAATAAACTACTTTTTCACAGCCATCCAGTTGTTGGCTACATTGCTTTTCTTATGAAACATATACCCCACAGAGAAGTCAAAGGGTATGACACCAGACACAGGTTTGCATACAAAGAAATGTATATTTGTGTACTATTTCAGTTGTATATGCCATTTCATATAACAGTTATGTGCTTGAAATACATAATAACTGAGTAATGCAACACTCAAGCAAAACATTTGATACAGTAATCTGAAAGCATAACATATGTTGCTGTCCAGATCAAGGCCTTCAAGTAGTACAGCAGTAACGAAACACTGGCCTGGAAGATAAGAATCAACCAACACTAAATAATTAAGAATGTAGTTCAGCAACCTCCAATTACACTCTGTACTCAACCCCAAGGGGGAAAAGAATTAAGTTGTCACAACGAAAATGTATGTTACATAATAATGCTTAACTTAAAACATCACTATCACACTAACTAACAGAACTGTCTGTAAGACAGTAAGCACAAGCCCACCACTGTTCCCATGGTGAAATGTATAAAAATGTACAGCCATATACTTTCATGTGATATCCCTCACATGTTGCAACAGTCTGAGTTAAAAATTGTGCATACCCCTCCCTCATAGAATGACTTACAAGGGCATATAACAGTGTTACATACACTAACCACTGGACTGTACAAGGTCACACACAGTTTGTCCAGCTGTAGCCCACATATATATAGACCCTACCCTACAATGTCTGTGGGAGTCCACAACATCACTGGAATAATGGCAAGAATACCTGCACTACATAATGATAGGCCACTACTTAACAACTTCTTACTGTATGACATATGGACAAAGCCTGGTATATAGGTGGAGGACAGAGGCTGGAACACAGGGCCATATTTGCAATATTGTTGTTATAGACTATGAAAGTTACTGGTGTTACAGGATTGGTTGTAACATACCCTTACTCAGGAATGTGAAGTCAGAAACACAAATGGATGTAGCCATGTACTGATAGCACTCAGACAGAATGCACCTGATATATCAGAGACAAGACCCGTGTTATGAACAGACAAAACATAACAGCCTATCCTCTGGTCATCATGTGGATAGGCCCACAGTTGAGAGCTAGGCAGACAGACTGCATTCCATGCTAAACTAGCATGTACACACAAACCCTGTAAAACTAGCAGTATGCAATACATATAACAACAATATTCACACTGTCCATAGGTCTGGAACCTTATACAAATATGTAGTTGGCCTGTGTCTGCAAGTCCTGTTGTAAGAGGTATTGCTACCTGCTGTTTGTAACACTACTGTCCACACACAGGAAGGATGTCTTCCATACAGGTTAAGGTAAAGGGACAATGCCCACATGATGTAATAATTTATAGTAGTGGATTGCCATGACAGTGGTAATTGGAAGTACTACACAGCTGGCTGCATGCAGTTAGCAAGAGGTGAACACTGATTGGTGCAAGGGCCATCACCTGATCATGAGCATCACGTACAAAATCCATGCTGCAACCTATTCAAAGCAGCTCGTTCCCTGTAGTGGAGAAAAAGAAAGAGAAAGAGGGGGAAAAATAATTAAAAAAACTAAAACTACAAACCAAACATATATAACACAGGGGACACATAAAAGTATACCTAGAAGAGAGGACAATACTACAACAGGTATGTGAAACATATATGCATGAAACTGAATGTAGTACTTGATCTATAATAATGGGATAGATGATGTGGAAAGATTTATATGTGCAATCAGGAGTTATTGTTGTAATGATGTCCCGCTGAAAAACTGCTACAGACATAGTGTCTGGCCCTGTGGGCAGTGGGCCATACCTGCCAACTGTGCAGATCAGCACTGAATGACAAAATGTAAGCCATCATATGTGTGTTCTGTACCTCAAGACATGTATATTAGTGTGGAAAATATCTGGTGGTGGAAGTAGTGATGTTGTGATAGACACATGAGTTTCAGACCCCACCACCTGCAGGGCAGTCATGTTAATGTAAAATGTATCATGCACAAATGCCAGAGGTTTGTAATAGGCTTAACTGCAATCTGTCCCTATATATACCCCCTAATGTTAGGCTGTGTCCACATGTGACACCTGTCTGTTTTGTAGCAAGGCAGCACAGTGCAGCTGTGGAGAAATGAGAGTTAGAGAGTGTGGACCCGATATTTGAATGCACCATATATATATATATATATATATATATATATATATATATATATATATATATATATATATATATATCTACAGATATACAGACATACATGCACACACACACACACACACACACATATATATATATATATATATATATATATATATATATATATATATATATGTATATATATATATATATATATATATATATTTATATATATATATTTATATATATATATATGTGTGTTCTGAGAGACTGCCTTACAGATTATCTGCAAATATACAGAGCTGAGTATATATTTTTTGTTATAGAGTTTGTTAATTGTTGCTTAGATCTCTGTTGAAATTGTTGTCTCATTGTTCTGAGAGACTGCTTGGCAAATATACAGAGCTGAGAATATGTTTTTGGTTTTAAAGTTTGTACTGTTAGTTGTTGTTTAGATCTCTGTTGAAACTGTTTTCTCCAACCCACCCCCATTTTCTGCTCTGTCTTCAGTTGGTATGGTAACAGCTGCATTCAAATTGCTGGAACCTGTGTTCTGAGAGACTGCCTTACAGATTATCTGCAAATATATAGAGCTGAGTATATATTTTTTAGTTATAGAGTTTGTTAATTGTTGCTTAGATCTCTGTTGAAACTGTTGTCTCATTGTTCTGAGAGACTGCTTGGCAAATATACAGAGCTGATAATATTTTTTGGTTTTAAAGTTAGTACTGTTAGTTGTTGCTTAGATCTCTGTTGAAACTGTTTTGTCCCACCCACCCTATTTTTGGTTTGTAGTTTAAATTTGGTGGCTTTTGTAGTTGCCCACCCTACTGTATATTTGATCTGGGACACTCCCCCAGTCCCATCTATTTACCACATTCTACCTAATAAACTCTTTCTGCACTTGCTTTTAGTCATTTTTAATTTAATTGCATTTTTTAAACTGTGTTTGGTGTAATATTGCGGAATACTCAAGTGTGCTAGCTTGCACTGCATGTGAATTGTTTTTACTACTGTTTTTGCTACTTTTCTGTAAAAAAAAAACAAAAAACTGTAAGCCTGTTTCCTACCTTTCCTGCAACTAGTGTTCCAGATACAGATTTGCTGTATCCATGTTTGTATCTAAGCTTCTGAGCCCCCTCCCCAAGCCTTTCTGTGTTGGATGGAAGCCTTCTAGCTTATCAGTGGGAGTGGTAAGCACTATGTAACCTGTCTACCACATAAAGAGTGGTTCTGGCCCAGAAATTGTAGTTATAGGCCATTTGGACAATCTTCCATCTCTCTCAACTTTCTGATTTGAAAGCTTGCATTTGCACATGTTTCTGTCCTGTAACTCGTCTAGTGCAGATACAGATTCTTAGTTTTAGCACTTAAATTTGCTTGTTCATGCTCAGCACTTGTTCAGAACTTGTAAGCACTAAATAAGCTACTAATTACTATAGCACTCAATCTTCCTCATTACCTAGAGGAAAACAGTTTTTGTACTTAATTTTCTCACTTGCTTAGAGAAAAACAGCTCTTGTACTCACTTTCTTCACTTATCTAAAGGAAAATAGTTTTTTATTCAGGCATGTCCAAGGGTCAGCTCCCAGTGTTCTCTCCTGTCTATCTGATGAATCTGGGCATCTTGAGGCAATGTAGAAATTGCCTCATGTACACAGACAGCCCTCACTCCTACCACCCAACACTACAACCTTTGAGAGATGCACTTTTCTCGCCAAACTGGAAATAAAGCTCTCTCCAACCAAGACTGAACTTGACAGTCATGAGGAGAAGGTAAATACTTGCACCATGCTACACTCATCACATAGTCTCACTAAATCTACACCACCAAAATCCACGCAAAGTAACACAAAAACATTTATTGAGACTCTCAATAATAATCTGTCTAAGCAAAAGAGACCTCCAAAGCAGAAATGCAAGCAACCTCCATCCCCCAACACAATGAAAATGACACATAGCCCATAGACTCAGTGTGACATTCAACCACAGCCAATAAGGCAAAACAACCTACCCAACACACTAATCATAGGTGACTCTATAGTCAGGCACACTGATGTCCCACTCACCAGGCCAGACAAGGAGAAGGTTACTGTCAGCTGCCTGTCGGGTGCCAGGATCCGCCACATAACCCACACATTCAGATCACTCCACAACAAGTACAAATATGACTCTGTCATTGTTCATGTTGGTGTGAATGACCTGAGATGTACCTCCCTGGACTACATGAAAAGAGACATGGAAGAGCTCTCCGATCTTGTAGCCCAGGCAAGTATGACCCTAGCCCTGAGTAGCAGTCTGCCATCACCCAGAATGATACCACAGTACAGGGACAAAATGATTGACTTCAACAATTGGCTAAGCTTCTGGTGTCATTCTAAGGGGATCCAGTATCTGTCTGCTTGAGATGTCGACATACCTCGTTGCTTTGGCACAGATGGCCTGCACCTGTCACCCCTGGGATTCCGGATACTGGCTAAGGCTCTTGCTGCCCCTATAGTGCCTTTTTTAGGCAGGGTTCAAATAACAAATTCACCAGCATAACAGGAACAGACAAGCAAAAACTGAGGGTAATGCTACTCAATGCTAGAAGTCTAAATCTCAAAATGCACTCACTCGAGGCATTCCTTAAAATGGAGAAAATTGATATCTGTGCAGTGACTGAGACCTGGTTCAAGGCTCCAGAGAGCACCCCTGCACTACCAGGCTATAACTCATATCACACTTTTCAACCATGTAACCTGGACCAAAACACCAAAGGTGGAGGTGTGTCCATATTCATTAAAGATATCCACATCTCCAGGCTAGTTGCTCAGCATAATGCATCCGAGGTTATCCAAGTGCAACTAACTCTGGGAAAAACTGCAATCCAAATTGTAGCTTGCTACAGATCTCCCACCATGCCCCAGGATTCCCACTCCTCTTTTCTTGATGTACTGGAAAATATTAGGGTTCAACCAAACACCCTAATAATGGGTGACTTCAACTACCCCACCATTAACTGGGAAAACTACTCATGTACCAACTCCTTAGCTCAACGCTTTATGGAATTCATAAACTCCAATGCCATAGATCAACTTATCCACACCCCCACCAGGGGAAACAATATCCTAGACCTAGTCATTACCAACATGAGTGACCAGTGTTCCACACCTGAAGTCAACTCCTCGTTGGTCCGATCCAGCCATAAGCTTATCATCCTTGATATCCACATCCTGCTCCACCCCCCAATAAGGAAACTACAGTAAAAAATTTCTCCAAAGCCAACTTCATGCTTCTTAAGACAGAAGTGGTGAACTTCATGACACCCATGCAGATGGACAATACAGTTACAACTGCTGAATCCTACACAAATGCACTCTATAAGCACTTACACGAGTGCATGGATCTTGCTGTCCCAAACAGAACCAAGACGCTATCCTCCAAAAAAAGGAAGCGAATCTGGTGGTCCCCTGCCATAAACAAACTGTATAACAGAAGGAAGAAACTGTTGCAAAAGAGAGTAAAATCCCATGAGTGGAGGAGCTCCCCGGTCAGCCTCAGTAAGAAGCTGAGATCCCTTATAAGATCTTCCAAAGCTAGCTACGAAAACAAAATTGCCACTAAATCCAAGGACAACCACAAAGGATTCTATAGCTATTTCAAGAATCTAGATGGCAACAAACAGATCTGTTCTCAGTTACAGCACAAAGGCACAAAACTTTCAGAACCAACTGATATTGCCAACATCCTGGCAGATAGGTTCAGTGCTAACTTTATCCCCCTCTCACCCCCTAAAGGGCCCATATCTATACAGGAAGAATGCAGAGTCCCTGTAATCACAACTATGCAGGTAAAAGCTGCACTCTCTAAAGCCAAAAACACAGCATCCATGGGACCGGACAACATACCAGGCTGCATTTTACATGAACTTCAGAACAAACTGGCTCCCAACTTAAGCACCATGTTCAATAATAGCCTCGCATGAGGCTTTGTGCCCACTGAATGGTGCACAGCAACAGTTATCCCACTTCACAAAGGGGGAGCCACCACTGATCCTGGGAACTATCGACCTATTAGCCTGACGAGCCTGTTCTGCAAGGCCATGGAACGTATCATCATGGAACTCATAAACAAAGACATTGGTAACCTCCAAACTCTGGATTCCATCCAGTTCGGGTTTGTGAAAGGCAGATCATGCCTCCTGAACCTGATTGATTTCTTTGAGGCAGTCACCAAAGCCGTGGATGAGGGTAAGGTGGTTCACACAACCTATCTTGACCTCACCAAGGCTTTCAACACCATCCGCCATTCTGGAATTATATCTAAACTCACTAAACTAGGTATAAATCCCTACGTCACAAGATGGGTTGCCAACTGGCTCACTGACAGAACCCACACTGTAAAAGTTGCAGACTCCAAATCTAACCTCAAAGCAGTGACAAGTGGAGTACCACAGGGTTCCATCCTGGGACCTCTCCTGTTTGGTATCTACTTCTCTGAAGTACAGGCTAACATAGAAGGCCTCTGGCTAACAAAGTTCGCAGATGACTGCAAACTAGGAGCCATAGTCAAATCCCCAAATGATGTGGACATCCTACAGAAGGGCCTCACTGAGATGGATGCCTGGTGTCAGAGCCATGGTCTCAAGCTCAATGCCAGAAAGTGCAGTGTTATTCCCTTTGGTAAAAACTCTGTACCCATGAATTAACACATAGGCAGCAATCTACTTCACACTGAATGCGTGATAAGAGACCTTGGGACCCAGGTGGACAGTAGTCTCTCCTTTGATAGTCACATCACCACAGTAGTCAGGAAGTCCTTCTACATGGCACACCTCATCATAAAAAGGTTCTCATCCAGGAAAAAAGAGGTCATTGTTCCCCTCTACTCATCACTCATTAGACCCATTATAGAGTACAACGCCCCTTTTAGAATGTACATCATGAGACATCTATAGCAGCTGGAATGGCCACAGAAGTACCTCACAAAGAGGATTACTGGCCTCAAACAAATGCCCTACACTGACCACCTCAAAAAACTCCAGCTTTACTCTGTAGCATATCGCCTACTCCAAGGTGATCTCTGCCTAACATATAAAGCTATGTTAAACCCAGAGCTGTTGGACATGCTACACCTAAAGAAATCCCAATCCCTCCGAGCTACACACTCTAGGGACCTAAACCTTGTCACCACAACAAATAGGACATGCTGGAGGGATTGATTCCTGTCCCAGAGACTTCCTATACTCTGGAACAAGCTACCCATCTATGTCAAGCAAAGTTCTTCATTAGCACTCTACAAGAAAAATCTTGATGAGTGTATGGGAAATAGGAAATACACCCCGGGGATCACTTCTGTGTCTCTGCTGGACAGTGGCACAGGAACATAGCTTTCTTGGGTGGCGTAAGCTATGGAACCTTGCTGGCTAGTTTTATGTAGGCCCTTGGGCCGCTAGCCTAGTACCTACCTATGAACCTATAAGCCTATATACATACATATATATTTATATATATATATATATATATATATATATATATATATATATATATATATATATATATATATATATATATATATATATATATATATATATATACATATATGTGAATACATTTCCCTTACCATGGAATGACAGTGCTGCAAGATATGTGTGAGAAAACATCACACATATCTATACACACACACACACACACACACACACACACACACATATATATATATATATATATATATATATATATATAGATATATATATATATATATATATATATATATATATATATATATATATATAGTAGTAAGCAGGTGGAAAATGGACAGTTACATCTGGTGTGAAATCCATGCTGGGAGCACATTGCCCTTGTTTTTCAAGGTGAGATTGGTATGTTGGGGAAGGATAGTAGGTATATTTGGGGAGGTAGGTTGGGTTGGAAGACAGGCAAGACAGCATACTGGGGTGGTATATGACACATGTGTGGGTGAACACCTTGGATGGGGAGTGGTGTTTGGAATGTGGAAGCCCATCAGTCCCCAAATGGAAACAATAGCACCAAGGTCCCCACCCATGGGCAGTCGCAACTGCACCTTCACGGCCATGAAGATGCCTGGGCTTTTGGCCGAGAAAGAGGAGGATGTGAACCCTGTAATTGTGTAACAAGGCCCTCAAGGTGGCATAGCACATCCCCCAAGTCTCTGTGGAGCTCCCAATACACCAGACCCTGTACCTGACTTCGGGAGACAGGATCCTGTCTATTTGTGCTCCTGGGGGGGGGGGGGCGAATACCATTCACTGAGGAGAGTCCACCTGAAGATAGTGCAGGACCAGCAGATGATGAGGTCCCAGGGTGTGTCCCAGATGTGCTATGGTCTGATAACATGGCCAGATGTGGTGGGATAGGTGGTTCTGCTGGGAAATGGCTTCCCAAACATTGCTATTGTGTCACAGTTATAGATAATACGTCAGTAGTAATAGTCCACACATTCCAGGATTATGTCAAACAGCTTGCATAGATATCCCCATTAACACAAAACACCAGATTTGGAACAGTCACATAGCAAACAGAACACATACATATATGGAACCATAGTGGCCCTTATAATGGCATGCAGGTGACATTGTTCGCAACAGGCCACCAATGATAGTGTTTCAATATGGAACAGGACTAGAAACACATTGCAAAATTTGTTGTACAATACAATATATGTCCCAACAGTAGGTTTGCTGGAAACATACCCATTGAGTTGTGTCTTCAGATTATTGTTGCAGATATGGTGGGGGAGACGGATATGTGAATTAACAGCTATTATATCCTTGCAGTATGAGGTCCTCAGATCTTTTTTCCTCTTTATGTCTTTCAGGCACCATGTCAAGAGAGCACTTGCCAGTCTATTTCCCCCAGGAGAATGAGGTTATTATAAACCACCTGGTGCAGCACTGCCACACCCTGTTTGTCCATACAGCCCATGATCTGCAGGAGAGGACCGCCCTGTGGAACAAGCTCATCCACAGGGTAAATGATGTTGGCCTGCATAACCACAGTTATGAGCAGGTCCGACATCATTGCACTGACCTACTCCACCATGCCCGTCAGTGTGCTGCTGCAGTTAGGAGGGATCAGCTAGCCACAGAGGGTGGTCATGCCATCTAGCCCCCCAACACGTGCTGAGGAGCTCCTCACCAGCTGCGGGCCACCCGCCCGCTGGCAAAGACAAGACCCTGCAGATAGCATTGTGGAAGTGGGTGTTACCCACACAATGGACGAGTAGTGTGCAAGTAAGGCCCCAGGGCACATCAGTAGACCACTGTTGCTTATCCATCTGCATCTGTAAAGTTTAATCATGCATATATGAGATAAAATATATATAGTCTGTTGCTGTCTTGTAGTAATAAACAGATGTGCATAATCTCTAGCAGTGTGGGTTTGTACTGTTGATGTACTGTAATGATGCACCCTCCCTGTACCAATGTCACAGGTGTGGCTATTGACATCACATCTCTCACACAACTATATAGGTCTGTCTGGTATACTTCTGAGGCAGCATCCTGTAGCTGGTGAGTATGGTGTTGTTTGTTCAGGTTTGCCAATACGCCGGCCAAGTTATGGCCATGGTATTTGTCAAGCACACATTTAACACACATACCCATAATGCATTCTGTACATGTTCACTTATTGTTGCTGTTAACTGCACTGCATCACAGTGGTCGCCATGGTGGCATAACTGTAGGGTCTGTAAGAGTCCTGCAATATAACTAACAACCTGTTATTGCAAGATGTGTGAACAGAGATGAACATAATGGTGGGGCAAATGGCCTACAGAAGGAAAATGTCTGAAACATCACCCTTATACAGTGTCACAACAATGTATATACCACTATTACAATGGCAACTGTCACAGATCTACACAACAGCATATCACAATACCACATTCCACTATCCTTAGAACCTGTAATGTGGTCCTAACATGAGTAATAAATGTGTAATATGGAATCCTTTTTTAGGATAGCAAATATGGGGAATACATACCTTAAAAACACTGGAAGCATATATTTGCATACACTCCAAATAACATATTGTGGAAGCAGCTTTTGAGGTACTGCCATCATTTACTCTTCATAAGTATGCACCTTCCAGCAAGTTCAGGTCCTCAGTGTCACACCAAGAAATGGACTGCTGTCCAAGACATTTGTTCATCAAATGTGCCCACTCACCTGCAACAGAGACAGGTGTGGCTTGCACACATCTTACATGCCATGGAATGGATCCCATACCCAACAGGTAGCATGCAGGAGTGGGACATCTAGCTTTACCTCACCATTGCATATACCATGGCAAACAGTGCAGACAGTCAAGTACATGATGAGGATGTATGGGACAACATTAATGTAGAAAGTAAACAGATGGCCATCCAAGACAGATGACAACACATGTTGCAAACTGGTCGTGCAGGCTGCCTAGTAATATGCCGCAACACTGAGGGAGTTGCAGGAGTGTCTAGCAAATACTGGCTGTGCAGTATCTGTGTTGACTATCAACTGGACTCTGCATAAGTTTGGCCCATGGCTTAGGGTAATCAGATGGGACAGCTGCTCCACAGGAAACATCAGTCAGCATTCTCTACAGGTAGCATATGCATAACATCAAAAGTCCCCCAAAGGCATGTGCTGCAATGTGTAATAGTGTACCGAGACCAAGTTGGAAACTAAAAGACAGTATAATTTAAGATACCTGTGCTGCACAAGCAACACCTCACCACACCTCAGGCCCACCATCTCCATCTGTACCTTCCTGGTGCCAGTGTACACCTGTATGTTTGCCATTCATTCACAGGAAGTAGGCTGGTACACATGGTGTTTTGACTTTTGGACACTGCAAAATGACACTGATGCATAGCCCATAGTTGTCAACCATCTGCAAAAAGGCTGAGGATGGGAGGGGTGTCATCCTGAAACACAGCAGTGAACTGAAGCAGACTTTCAAAGCTTGCTAAGAATGGCTGCATCTGCACACAGTGATGGTCATGAATTGTGGCAGACATAACCCTGACTCCACAGCAATAGTGAAGGCACTGTATGACCTCCAAGGGCTGTGCACATGAGTTGACCTTGCAATCTTGCAGAGTTGAGGGACATTTGTAGGGCAGAGTGACCAAATACTGGCAAATGCAGATAGCCCATGCTAGTATACCCCTTCCAGGAATAGTGACTGCTGTAGTACACTTAACAGTTGGTGCAACAAACCATCATGCTAAGGATGTGTACACTTATGCACCCACAAATTGTATGCATCTCAATCAGCATCTGCACAACTAACACATTTGTTTGATACTGCATTTGATTGCACAGGTCATATGTCACATATCAGGTTTGTGTAATGTTAACATATGCAGTATTTTTGCTCCATGGCATATCAGGGAAGAGGGTGCCATGTCAATAAGTGTGTGTACTCTCCTCCTAGCCACAATAAGGTTTGAAGGTTGTCAGTGTAATTGTATGTTATTGGTTATACATGCACCGCGTATGATGAGATCTGCAAATCAGACAGCAGGCATTCACTAATGACATCTGTCCACATATCATCCCAGGTATGCGTTGGACAAGCACATTGGGGGTATGAGCAGCAGAGCAAACATAACTGACACACATATACACATTCAGCAATGACATGTACACCTGTGAGTTATGGTGCACAGTACATGCCAGGGTGCTGAATAGGTGCACATCAATACTGTGTACATGGGTGCAGTGTATTCCAGGGGAAGGGGCATCACCTACTAACACAACCCATGCATCACAGAGATGTACAATGTTGGCAACAGGGATTGGTTATACCTGCAGTGCATGCTGTTGAATACCATATTTCATGCATGTTGACAGATGGATAATGAGAGGTCTGTGTGTAATATCTTTGTGCAACCTCACCTGTAAGTGTGTGTGTGTGTGTGTGTGTGTGTGTGTGTGTGTGTGTGTGTGTGTGTGTACAGTTAAGGAATGACATACAGGTTTTAAAGTGCATTTCTTGTTTTCCCCTCACAGGTGGTGAGGTTGGTCAGGGTCCGTCCTGCAGGCAAACTGATGTTAGTGTCCATACAGACACTGACAATGATGATATGTGTGTTGAGGCACAGACAGGATTGTCAGGAGAGGAAGCTGTGCCATTGTTTGACATCCCACTGTAATCCACCCCATCCCTGCACACAGTCACATTGCCTATACATACTCCATCACCAGTGGTCATAGATGACAGACAGTTGCTGGGTGGTGGCATGGGACAGGACAGTGTGGTGTATATGGCATGTGTCTGGACACAGCAGCCATAGCTAGATGCCCAGCAAGGTAGCATACAGGCAGATGTACAAGGGGGCTCGTCGGAGAGTTGCTGGTCATCATGCCCCCTGGCAGAAGTGCCACATCTGGTGTCACCAGATGCATGTTTCAGGCCATCATGGAGGCACAGGCATGTACAGAATGGTATAGCAGACAGGGTCTGAGGCTGCAGATGGCTACTCATTCCACTGTTATTGACAACATCCATGATTTTGCAGGTGCCCACCGTTATTTTGCAGAGGTTCTGGCTAGACGGTTGGGTGAGATGGTGGGAATCCTTGACCATGAAATGTCTGTGTTTGAGCATATGGTGGGAGTAGTGTGATGGCCATGTGGATGTAGGCCAGCAAATCCAACACCTGGAGGTCAATGGGGACATGCAAGAAGTCAGAACCACTCCCATAGTGGCAGTACTAGCCCCAGCACTGTAGGAGGGGTGCTGTCCAAACCACAACATAGCAACCCATGTGCACGTAGCCCTGGCTGGTCCCAAGAGGGACCCAGATCCAGTGGACATATGTCATCATCAGGGGAGAGTACCATATCATGGCTTGTACCTGGTGGTGCCCGTGGAACCCCTGGCAGGCACAGTTCTCATGTCCGTGGCTGGAGACAGTGAACTGCAGTCCCTGCCAGGTACGGTCTGCAGCTGTCCAACAAACCCCTGTACAGTGCAGTCACATGGCAGAACTGTGTACATGCATACACACACACACACATCACCAACACAACTAGGGCAACCCCATACCTACATACACCACATTGCAACAGCCCAGTTAATAATAAAAACCCCTAACACACACACATGATGTCAAACGAATGGCTCAGCCTAGGTCTCTGGAACACCCACAACACACCCTATGCATATGATGATACCTGTACCACATCCCTGTCATCCATAACATTAATGCAGGGACAGGCTAATATGGTTCTGATGCACAGGGTGACTGTACTATGGTGTACCAATGTACTGCTGTGTAACATGTTTTCAGCACTAATGCTTAATGCTTACATGTCAGGATGTGTAGCTGTCCAGCCATGATGCATTATAGCAATAACCCACGCCTGGGTGTGGGTAATGCTGGATTTACCCACGGTTGGCGTGGTTTGGTCCCGAGGGTGAAGCCCGAGGGACCAAACAAAGCCAACCGTGGGTAAATCCAGCATTATCCACACCCAGAAGTGAGTTATTGCTATACAATGACATTATTTAAGAAAAGAAATAATTACTTTTCTTAAATAATGGCATTGTATAATGCCTCTTTACTGCCCTTCCGCAGCTGTCTGGTATTCTGTGGCAGTTCTGATGTACTGCGCATGCCTAAGCAGTACATCAGAGCTGTGGGCAAAAGCAACGGAGAATGCAATATCTCCGTTGCTTTTTGTACTGTCTCGCTATGTTAAATGGGTTTAACATAGCGAGATAGCTTTAAAATAAGCAACGGATATCTCCGTTGCTTATTTTAAAGCTGTCTCACTATGTTAAACCAATTTAATATAGCGAGACAGCTTTAAAAAAAAGCAACGGAGATCGCAAGATCTCCGTTGCTTTTACATTGTGTCGCTATGTTAAAGGAGTTTAACATAGCGAGACCTTTAAAAGCAACGGAGATCTCCGTTGCTTTTTTAAAACCTGTGTCGCTATGTTAAACTCTTTTAACATAGCGAGACAGTGTTTTATACTAATGGAAAAAGTCCGGGCGACCGGACCTTTTTCCGTTAGTATATTGAGGGATTTACAACGGGTACGCTGGTTGAGCTGGCCTATCAGCGTGTACGTTTTAGGGGAGGCATTGTATAATATAGCTGTTATTAACACTGAGTGATTGTGGTCTCCATAATGTATTCTGTTTGTGTTGTAGATGTCCACGTGTCAGCAGAATGTTGGTCTGCTGTTGTTTCCTACAAGGGGTATAGCACTGTAGTGACACCTTGACTGTGCCATATCCTGGGTACAACTGAACACAAGTCACAGGTCTGTATAACGGTTAATGCATGTGCCACATGCCTGATAGATCTGACAGGTGTATACAGGTAAGTGCATGGTGGCTGATGTCAGCAGCCCTTCTACAGTGGACAATGGTAAGTGTACTGGGTGGTACACACCACATGTTTGTGTGTAAAACACACACACACACGCACACACACACACACACACACACACACACACACACACACACACACACACACACACACACATAGAGGCTTTGGTGTTGATGCAATACACAGAGAATACTGTACACATGGATGCATGCACTTTTGCAAGGGGACCCATTTTAGCCTATGTTATTCCACCAAGACAGAATAGGCACAACATCACATTGGGAAATAAACAGTCTGCTAGCATAATGTCATTGATGATGGTACTGGCAGGGTATATATCCCCTTCCCCAATGTAGTGCAATCCTCAACTTGCTAAACATAGGTGTGCTGGTGTGGGTTGCACAGCCCTACCCTTTGGAGGGTGTGGGTTGGTGTAGAACCACAGATAGTGTGATTGACAACTACTTAACCTGTTACCATGAACTGTACAGTATTACAGCCAACTAAGCATGGGGATACACTCAACAATAACCACAATGATGGTGACTGTGTCCACACGATCCATACCCAGCTATATATACCAACCCCAGTATTGCTGTACAGCTATACAGTGGGGATCAGGGCATTTATGCATCTACTACTAGTTGTGATGGAATGAATTTCCACAGGATGATACCTGTAAAATGTTAGCATTTGCCAGTCAGTTCTCTGACAGATGACCTCCTGGGACATGTATATTCTGCAAACTGAAGTAGATCCCTTCACATACACACACACATACACACACACTCCTACTTGGCAGCACTGGAACTAGAACCCCTACCTAGGTACACAGTGCTACTAATGTGTATGGCCTTATTTACACACACACCATACAGCTTTTAGGATGAGGTGTGTTCCAGGTTACATGTTAAGTGAAGAACATCACCAGGCCTCATACAGTATGGTAATGGAGGATGTACTGTTTGTTTATGAACAATACATAGTGTGACATACTGTCATATACACATTGAGAAACACATAACAGTCAAACACCCATCTGAGAGACTGAGTTTATCAGTGCTAGCTACCTTGTCTGCATGTCCATTCTCTTACAGATAAGTTGCACACAGCACATGCATCACTGGGTTGGGTAGTGTAATTAGTTACCTGTATGGTTAATGGTGACAGTGGTCCCCATACAGTGGACATTGGGACATGTACTGGAGGTACAATGGTGTAAAGACAGTATACTCAGCACCTACACTCCACATTGGATATTGTACTCACTGAAACACATGATAATACTCTGACATACCCACCATCACACATTGACCAGGACTGCAATACAACCACTTGTCTATCTCAAGAGTACTACTACATGTATATCCATCTTTTGCACATGCCACAGGGATAGTAGGGTGATGCTTTTTCATGGCTCTCCGATGGTCAGCAACACCACTATTCCTAATGCAAGGTGTATTTTATTAGGAGAATGTGGCCTCAGAATGCTGTATCCTACAAATATACACATTTGCACACATACACATACTTGCCAGAACTCAGAGGGTAACCCATGCCTTTCTACCCATTTGTCCAACAGTGTTGTGTTGGTACTGCAAAATCCAGGTAGCCCATAGGGTGAAGACTGCAACAAGGTAGATGTAATGTCAATTACAGTAGCAGCCATATCTAACTATGGCAATGGGTGGTGTGGTGGGTGTGAAGGGACTCATGGTATTATCAGCTACAGGTCTACAGACACAAGACACTGTTATTCTCAGTAATGCACACTGACACATTTGTCAGTACTGGCATCCACAAGTGCAGGTTTTCATAGTGTGTTTCAGGATATTGTTCATGGAGAAATGGGAAGCGCAGGGGATGTGTGTACATTGGCATCATGCCACCTGCCATTTGCCAGCAGACTATCTATCAACTGATGCCACGGGAGTGATCCTCAGGGTGAGAGTTAAATGCAACATCCAGTCATCTGGTTGCCTCTTGCAGAAGGCCAGTGAGGTGCTCCAGCTGACATGCATGCAACATGTATTACATAACATGGTCAGTGTCTGTCTTGGAGACCTGTACCCAAGCATGTTCTGTTGACTGTGGTAGTGTAATTGAGGTATCCATGGCATGTGGTGCGTACAGGGTGGGGATTCATAAAACAGCTGGGCAGACATGTCAATGTCACTGAAGCATAGATTGCCTGTAAGCAGCCAAGATGGATACCTGACATATGCACATCTGTACAGAGGACAGACAGACATCAGCTAGCCAACTAGTTATGCATTAGGATGACTGTGTTGACAGATAGATGTCTGACACTGATAGGTATGCCATTACTACATGACAGCAGCCCTCAATGACATGTCCTATACACATGGTAGTCTACAGCTAACATCCACATGTGAGTTCAATATCCAGTAGGAAATACTTAATTACACACAGCTCACACACCAGGAATATGACAGTGAGGACTCAGAGTCCATCTTTGCATGCAGGGGTGTTTGGTTCCAGTACTACAATCTGCAATCTACTCTTACTTGGGAAAAGCACTGTCAACAGTAGTAACGTAATGATACACTACATTCCAGTGTGACTGCATATAGCCTTGGATACTACCCATATATGTAACACATTCAAATGGAAAAGAGTGTTGTACAAGTCATATATACTCAGTTGTCCCAGACAGTAGACTTACACACCTTGCTACTGTAATGACAGCACATAGACATGTGTTATGTACATGGAATTAAATACACTTATTACAAATGTCATTACCCTGCTATTTTATCAGACTGGAATGTGATCAAGCTGCTCAAAACTGCCTCATCCACTCTATATACAAGATCCCTTGTTCTGCCTAGCAACAAAACAAACAGCACTTGTAAGTCTTGAACACAGTACCCTGTATACTACAGTCACAACACTTAAACACTAAGCCATCACAGCTGTGAAAAAATGTGTTTTTGTCAATATTTTTGTCAGTACACATAGTGAATAGTGTTGAACAACTGCTTTGATTTCTACAAGTGCATAGTACTTGTTAGTGATACTAGTGTTGAATAAAGTATGTTGTTGTATCAAAATATACACATATCAGATAAATACAGTGTGGTACATCTGGGAAGGTATATGCAGCAGTCATGTTTACACATAGGTTCAGAAGGTACATAGGTAGGTACTAGGCTATCTGCCCTAGAGCCTATACAAGCCTAGCCAAAAAGATACCCTTGCTTTCGCCACCCAAGAAAATTATTTTCCTGTGCCCCAGTTGAGCAGAGCCACAGAGGTGATCCCCGGGGTGAATTTCCTATTTCCCATCCAGTCATTAAGCTTTTTTTTGAAGAGTGCTAATGAGGAGCTTTGTTTGATATAGATAGGTAGTTTCTTCCAGAGTATGGGAAGTCCCTGGGACAAGAATCTATCCCTCCAGTATGTTCTGTTTATTGTGGTGACAAGATTTAGGTTGATAGAGCATGTAGTGCGGAGGGATTGGGATTTCTTTAAATTGATCATGTCCAACAGCTCTGGGTTTGACATAGCTTTGTAGGTTAGGCAGAGATCGCCTCTAAGTAGGCGATATGCGATGGAGTAAAGCTGGAGTTTTTTTAGATGGTCTGCGTAGGGTATCTGTTTGAAGCCAGTAATCCTCTTTATGAGGTATTTCTTTGGCCTTTCCAGTTGTTATAGATATCTTGTGAGGTACATACCAAAAGGGGCATTGTACTCTATAATGGGTCTAATGAGTGATGAGTAGAGGGGAACAATGACCTCTTTTTTCCTGAATGAGAAAACTTTTGTGATGAGGTGTGCCACATAGAATGATTTCCTGACTACTGTGGCAATGTGATTATCAAAGGAGAGACTACTGTCCACCTTTGTCCCAATGTCTCTTATCACACTTTCAGTGTTAAGTAGACTACCACCTATGTGGTAGCTCATGGGTACAGAGTTTTTACCAAAGGGAATGATAATGCACTTTTTGGCATTGAGCTTGAGGCCATGGCTTTGACACCAGGCATCTGTCTCAGTGAGGCCCTTTTGCAGGATGTCCACATCATTAAGAGTTTCAATTATGGCTCATAGTTTGCAGTCATCTGTGAACTGCATTAGCCAAAGACCTTCTGTGTTAGCCTGTACTTCAGAAAAGTAGATACCAAACAGGAGAGGTCCCAGGACTGAACCCTGTGGTACTCCACTTGTCACTGCTCTGAAGTCAGATTTGGAGTCTGCGACTTTCACAGTGTGGGTTCTGTCAATGAGCCAGTTGGCAACCCATCTTGTGACATAGGGATTTATACCTAGTTTAGTGAGTTTATCTATAATTCCAAAGTGGGAGATGGTGTCAAAAGTCTAGGCGAGATTTAGATAGGCTGTGTGAACCGCCTTACCCTTGTCTATGGCTTTGGTGACTGCTTCAACGAAGTCAATCAGGTTTAGGAGACATGATCTGCCTTTTACAAACCCGAACTGGGTTTGGTCCAGAGTTTGGAGATTACCAATATATTTGTTTATAAGTTCCATGATGATACGTTCCATGGCCTTGCAGACCAGGCTTGTTAGGCTAATGGGGTGATAGTTCTCGGGGTCCATGGTGACTCCCCCTTTCTGGAGTGGGATAACTGTCAGTGTGCGCCATTCGTTGGGCACAAAGCCTTAGGTGAGGCTATGATTGAACATGGTGCTTAGGTGGTGCCAGTTCATTCTGTAGTTTATGTAGAACGCAGCCTGGGATGTTGTCAGGTCACATGGATGCTGTGTTCTTGGCTTTGGAGAGTGTGGTTTTTAGGGTTCCTATCAGAAGACCAAAGATGCATTTTGTCCAATGTGTCTTGGTTGAACTTCAAATGTCGAAAACACAAAATGACGAAGCAGCATATAAGCAAATTCTTTCCCCGGGAAAGAAGTCACTTGGCCGCTTCCGTCACTTTGCCATTTTCGGTAATGTAGTGCGATCTCAGAGTTGGTATTTAAGTAGGGGGGGTTGGGGGGGGGCACAGCCCTCCATGTGGGGGGGTGAAGCCCCCCACTTTATGTAATGATTGAATTTGTTTTGTGGTTTTTTTTTGGGAACAGCGATTTTTTTTTCCTGGGAAAAAATTCACTGTTCTGGTAGTTCGATGTGTTGTGAATTTGAACTTTTGTGTTCGATATAACAATGTTCTTTCATTTGATCATTCATTGTTATAATATAGACCCAGTTTTTACCTGTACAGCCATGATTATAGGAACTTTGCATTCTTCTGGTATAGAGATGGGCCCTTTAGGGGGTGAGGGGGGGTAAAGTTAACAATGAGCCTTTCTGCCAGGATGTTGGCAATATCAGTTGGTTCTGTATATTTAGTGCCATTGTGCTGTAACTCAGAGCAGATCTGAGTGTTGCCATTGAGATTCTTGATATAGCTATAGAATGCTTATGGTTGTCTTTAGAATCAGTGGTGATTTTATTTTCGTAACTAGCTTTGGAGGATTTTATGAGGGATCTCAGCTTCTTACTGAGGCTGACCAGGGAGTTCTTCCAGTCGTGGGATTTTACTCTTTTTTTTGCAACAGTTTCTTTCTTTTGTTGTAGAGTTTGTTTATGGCAGGGGACCACCAGATTGGCTTCCTTTTTTTGGAGTATAGCATCTTGGTTCTGTTAGGGATAGCATGATCCATGCACTGGTGTAAATGCTTATAAAGTGCATTTGTGTAGGATTCAGCAGTCATACCTCTATTGTACATCTGCATGGGTGTTTTGGTTTTCCACTTCTGTCTTAAGAAGTGTGAAGTTGGCTTTGCAGAAATTTTTTACAGTGGTTTCCCTAATAGGGGTGGGGACGGGATGTGGATGTCTAGGCTGATTAGCTTGTGGTTGGATTTGACAAACAAGGAAATGACCTCTGGTGTGGAACACCAATCACCCATGTTGGTAATGACCAGGTCTAGGATATTGCTGCCCCTGTTTAGGGTGTGGATAAGTTGATCCAAGGCATTGGAATTTATGAATTCCAGAAAACGATGATCAAAAGAGTTGGTAAATGAGTACTTTTCCCAGTTATTGGTGGGGTAGTTGAAATTACCCATTATTATGGTGTTGGGTTATACCCTAATATTTTACAGTGTATCAAGAAATGAGGAGTGGGAATCCTGGGGCATGGTGGGGGATCTGTAGCAAGTTACAATTTGGATTGCGGTCTTGCTCAGAGCTAGTTGCACTTGGATAATCTCAGATGCATTATGCTGTGCAACTAGCCTGGAGGTGTGGATATCTTTAATGAATATGGACATGCCTCCACCTTTAGTGTTTCGGTCCAGGTTAGGTGGTTGAAAGGTGTGGTATGAATTATGGCCTGGTAATGCAGGGGTGCTCTCTGGAGCCTTGAACCAGGTCTCTGTCACTGCACAGATGTCGATGTTCTCCATTTTAAGGAGTGCCTCATGTGAATGAATTTTGAGGTTTAGACTTCTAGCATTCCCCTCAGGTTTTGCTTCTTGTACCTGTTACAGTGGGGAATTTGTCATTTAAACCTTTCCTAAAAAGGCACTATAGGGGTGGCAAGAGCCTTAGTCTGTATCCAGAATCCCAAGGGAAACAGGTGCAGGCCATCTCTGGCAAAACATCATGGTCTGTCGATCATGTCATCCCAGTCAGACAGATACTGGATCCCCTTAGAATGACACCAGAAGCTTAGCCAATTGTTGAATTCAATCATTTTGTCCTTGTACTGTTGTATCATTCTGGGTGATGGCAGGATGCTACTCAGGGCTAGTGTCGTACCTGCCTGAGCTACAAGATCAAAGAGCTCCTCCATGTCTCTTTTCATGTAGTCCAGGGAGGTACGTCTCAGGTCATTCACACCAACATGGACAATGACGGAGTCATATTTGTACTTGTTGTGGAGTGACATGAGTGCGTGCATTATGTGGTGGATCCTGGCACCCAACAAGCAGCTGACAGTAACTTTCTCCTTGTTTAGCCTGGTGAGTGGAACATCAGTATGCCTGACTATAGAATCACATAACAAGGTTTTATATATATATATATATATGTATATATATATATATATATATATATATATATATATATATATATATACACACACACACACACACACACACACACACATGTAGATATATGTATACATGTGCATACACATTTATATTTATATATATGTTTTGCTATATTTCTGTATATTGAGTTATATATATGGACATATATAGATCTATCTGTATATGTATATATATATATATATATATATATATATATATATATATATATATATATATATATATATATATATATATATATATATATATATATATATATATATATATATATATATATATATGTATATATATATATATATATATATATATATATATATATATATATATATATATATATATATATATATATATATATATATATATATATATATACATATATGTATAACATATGTCCGTACCATGTAGTGGAGTTATACCTCAGGACCAACAGTCACAACCTCTTAGTGCAAGGAGATGTCATGTAAGTATTGTAGGTATACATGTTGACTTTTGCTACTGCAACAAGGGTTGTCTTAATAGGAATGTGTGGGAAATCACATCTGATATTGACATGTATGCCATCAGTTGCTGACAGACATCATAAAATCATCATAGTTCAGTACCACACAAATCACAGTAATGATCCTGTGGAACACAGCAGATATATGACCAATAAATGTGGACATTCTGACACACTCTGGTCAATCCAGAGGTATACACAGCACCCCTTAGTGCAAGACATGTGGGCCAAGCCTGACAAAGTGGATGTTTACAGGCATGTAAAAAGGGATATCATGAAAAAACTGGAATAGTTAAACTTACACAGTTTATATATTCACACACTCCTGTCTGTCCTGACACATAATAACAGGAGTAGCAAAGGTCACAAACCCACATACTACCCACTAGTTAGTGACATAAATCTGTACAGCATCCCACTGCTTTGTTAGAAATACACAACACTTATGGTGGCCCGGCAATAGTACATCTGACAAATATCTGGACATAACATCACACTGGGTAAATACACTGAGCTGATAGGCATGTCACAAAGCACTGTACAAACTACAGGCAGACTGCCACATCACTGGACTACATTTCTTATGGGGGAATACACATGTGCCTGCAAATATAGAAGGCTCTACAGACATGTAACAGCATGGAGTAACAGACACGTGTGTGAAAGTGCATATCCAGAATCAATCTGAACACAGCCACAGTCACATATGGTAAGCGTACTTAATATTACAGTATATAGACTGTGTGAAAAACACCATCCTCATATGTGCCACTCACACACTAACTCTACATATACTGGGCCAATACACAGTGTATTCCGATGCCTGACTGCGGTATGGGACATATGTCGGTCTGGCCCTACAAACATGTATGCCAATAGGGTACCATACACTGCAGCAGCATGCCACATCACATAGAACAGGACCAAGAATAATGACATCTATCACAGTCTGCACACAGGCCAGGGTAAATATTCACATTATGCACTCTGTCAAAAATCATGATAAGTACACAGACCTCACTACTGTACACACTACAACAAAATGTTCTGGTATTGTCCTCAAATATAAGGCCTACTATACATGACATGTCTAGCAGTCTGATATCTCACTGGCTTGTTATCAGGTATGATGTCAGTAAATAATGACATACTGAACATATGCACTAATTACTGCATGACATATGTACAAAGGTTGACAGAGTTGTGGCTGGAGGCACTAACACAGGGCCAATATTGACATGCTACTGTGATAAACCCATACATTTACTGGTGTAACAGGGTTTGTTGTGACATAGGTCTACTGAGGGATATGAAGTCAGAAACTCACATGGCTGTCACCATGTACTGACTGCAATCCTCAGAGTATGCTACTCCATTTCTAAACATAAGAAATATGTGAGTAACACAACACATGTAAGACTCCAAGTACTGGCCAGTCTGCAGATAGCCTTACAGGTGAGTGTTTTCCCAACCACATAACACTGTCATGACAGATATTAAATCATGCAGAACAGTGATATCCACACAAACCCTGTTAAACCAACATTATTTCAAATGTAGAAGACAAATACTTACATTCTTTCCTCATGTCTGGAACATCCCCCTCCTGTTTGTTGGCCTATCTCCACAGTGTATGTTGTAGGAGGTATATCCAACTACCTCCTGTGATGCTGTTTGTCAAACACCCACATGAAGTCCTGCTCACAGTGAATGAAAAGTGCCAACACCCACATGAAGTGCTTAGTTATAGGAGTGTGTTTCCATGCAACTGGCTATAGGAATGATACCACAGTGGTTCCACATGCAATCAGCTAATGAGGGACTGCAATTCATGCACAGGCCATCAGCGGATTATGAGCATCACTTACAAAACACAAGCTACTACCTAAGCAAAGCAGGTATACTTTTCCACATCCACCAGAGAGGGAGTGAGAGAGACAGACAGAGACAAAGTAAGAAAGGAAGAGAGTAGGAGAGTAAAAGCTAAGCATGTTTGTGTATGGGTGGATAGTGGTACCTGAACTTTATGACAGTTGCCAATATTGTGTACTAATCCATACTTTCATATGGTAATTGCACTTGGCAGTACATATTTATGGCTGAGGATTGTCGACTAGAATCTCTACAATGTGTGGAAAATATTGGCCTTGTAATGCTGACAATGGGACATGTAGCTCCTCAATATGATGATGTGGCAAAACCCACACTGCAGTGGACCCTGTCATTACACAATCACCCCAACAGGACACTGATAATACACACAAACACACACTTACCAGTACTGGGTTTCAACCCCCTACCTGACTATGTATTGCTAATACATTGTTATGCAGTTATTGTATGCACCATGGAGGTTACGTGCTGGAGAGCTGTCCAAAGGTATCTTTGAAGGTGAGTGATATCAGCAACAGTGATAAAGGAGGGATAAGGGAAGTGTAGTACATGTGGCTGTCCACAAAAGCAAGTATCAAGGAAGACTGAATCACACTCTCTCTGGGACTCACACACATTATCACAGTTGGTAGGGTCAGGAATAGAACTCCTAACTAACTACTTTGTTACACTACATTATTCTGCAGAGCTTATCAGGCTGATATACAGCCAAAGGGTTATTTCAAGGTGACTGACAGAAGGCATGCTACAGTAGGGCAATGGGAGGTGTAGTGAGTGTGAATGGCTTCAAAATCATTAATCTCCACACATACACACACACACACACACACACACACACACACACACACACACACACACACACACACATACACACATGCACACATTTACCAGTACTGACTTGCATAGGTGAATTGCTTCTCAGGTGTGTAGTAGCTGACTGTGCTAGAAGGCTGTACAAGGCTAAGCAAAGGGTATACCTTGCCATCAGGCCACATGACAATGGTCTCCAGTGTGGCTCAGATGTGTAGTCCCTGTATTGGGCCACACAGGTGGGTATTGTAGTCACCATCCACTTATCTGGGTTACTATTGTGGGTGGCCAGTGCTGTGCAATGCTTGCCATGTATGTGATCTATATTCCATAACATGGACAGCATCTGGGTTGTGCACATGTCGCACATGCATGTTCTGTGATGTGTGGAAGGATACCCGGGGTCTCTGGGGTATGTTATGTGGACAAATTGTTATTATCTGTTGTGGCATTCCTGACCTCATGTGGTGAGACCTGGCTAAGAAACTGAGGTCGTGCCTGCACCTGCATTGACAGCATGATACAGGTATTCAGTGGAATTTGTGACATCTGTCCATAAAGGGAATGAGTATAAGGCATGGTATTCCCTTTGTGGGTTACATTTGCAGACTCTACAGTTGTTGCAGGCATCCAGTGGGGAATATAGCAAAGGACCAATGTAAGCAAGTATTTGCCTATTGTAGGGATGGAACAGGGTGCCATGTCATTTTACTTGCTGGATAACACACAGTCAGGAGATGTTACACATGACAGTACATTCTGATGTCAGTGGCAGTGTTGTGATGAACAGGTATGTAGTCCACACCAATCACACAGTAGTTACTATCTGTGGGCAATATGCAAAGAACTACCGATATAGTGTGTTTGTATATGATACATGGGTGGAGAGTGTTCTCTGGGTAATGCAAGCGTTGCCTATATTGTTCCCCAATCCATAATGTTCCATGTAGGGCTATTAATTGTCTACACCACCCTCTATGCTGTTTGACATTTGTTGTCCTTGTAAGGTGGACATTATGACATATAGTAGGTCCTCAATATAGGAATTTAGCAAATCCTACCCCACAATGAATCCTGTCATTACACAATTACAGGAACCTCCACACACGATACTGATGACACACAGACATGTGCACACACATACACAGACACACACACACACACACACACACACACACACACACACACACACACACACACACACACACACAAACACACACTTGCCAGTACTGATTCAGACCCCTTCCTAGCTATATATTGCTACTACAGTGCACTGTATTTAATGTGCATGCCACAGAGCTTATAAGAATAGCTCTTCTCCAAAGGTATATTTCAAGGTAGATGACATCAGCAGCATTGCTAAAATAGGGCAATAGAAGGTGTAGTGACTGTGAATGGCCTCAAAAGCATTACTCTCTGCACACACACGCACACACACGCACACACATGCACACACACGCACTCACACATAGTAACACAGTTGCCATGTCTGGGATTAGAACTCCTACCTAGCTAATACATCACACTATAGCATTATGCAGTTATAGCATGCACCACAGAGCTTTCAGGTATAGCCCTTCTCCAAAGGTGAATTTCAAGGTGAATGACATCAGTAGCCTTGCTAAAGTAAGGCAATGGGTGGTGTAGTAACCGTGAATGGCCTCAAAAGCATTGATCCTTCCACAGAAAAACACACACAGAATTTCACAGTTGCCATGTCTGGGATAAGAGCTCCTACCTTACTAGTACATCATACTATAACATTACGCAGTTATAGTACACGCCACAGAAACTATAGGGCCATCCCTTCTCCAAAGGTGTATTTCAAGGCGACTGATATCAGCAGCCTTGCTAAAGTAGGGCAATGCGAGGTGTAGTAACTGTGAATGGCCTCAAAAGCATTGATCCCTACACACACAAACACAGAGTTTCACAGTTGCCATGTCTGTGATTAGAAATCCTACCTAACTAGCACATCACACTATAACATTATGCAGTTATAGCATGTGACATGGAGCTTATAAGGTTAACCCTTCTCCAGAGTTGTTTTTCAAGGTGAATGACATCAGCAGCCTTGCTAAAGTAGGGCAATGGGAGGTGTAGTGACTGTGAATGGCCTCAAAAGCATTGATCCCTACCCACACAGAGTTCCACAATTGTCATGTCTGGGATTAGAACTCCTACCTAACTAGTACTTCAGACTATAGCATTACACAGTTATTGCACACGCCACAGAGCTTATAGGGCTAGCCTTTCTCCAAAGGTATATTTCAAGGTGACTGACATCAGCAGCCTTGCTAAAGTAGGGAATTGGGAGGTGCAGTGACTGTAAATGGCCTCAAAAGCATTGATCCCTACACACACAATCACAGAGTTTCACAGTTACCATGTTTGGGATTAGACCACCTACCTAACTAGTGCATCACAGTTATCGCATGTGCCACAGAGCTTACAGGGCTCAATTTTTTCCAAAGGGGTATTTACAGGTGACTGACATCAGCAGGCTAGCTAAATTATGGCAAAGGGGAGTGCAGTGTGTATGAATAGGCCATAAACCATTCCTCTGGAAACACACACACAACACTCAGTCACACACAACTTTACATTTGACAGGACTGTGTATACAACTGCTAGATGAATAATGACTTGTACTGTCATGTTACACAGTTATCACAAGCACCACAGACACTATAGTGCTGAGGGCTACCAGAAGCAAATGTCTATAGTGATAGACATTGCCACATCATGTGACATTTTCCAGTTGGATGTGTGGTGGGTGGGACAGGCCTCATGATGGAAAGCGGCTTGTCACTATCTCTCTTTTTCCCACATCTATGTTTGTGTATGTTTGACCTATTGTAGTGTGTTGTCCTTGGATATATGTGTGTATTCCTATCCGATTTGTGTGTATAAAACATGACTGGTGTGCAATGTGGAGTGTGTGCAGAGACATCTGCAACTGACAGATATGTATAGTCCACTGTTGTTGCCAGACACGGGCTTCATTTCTGTTAAGTGTTGGAGCATGCCCAGTATGACCCTTCTGTATTTTGTTGTCAGACATGGGCTTTGTTTCTCTAAGCGTGGGAGCATGCCCAGGATGACCTTCTGTATTGAATGTGTGAATCCATTCCAGGTATGTCGTACTCCAGTTCAGGCATTTGTGTTCTACACCTACAGCTAGCAACCTGCTTCTGCAGAATATCTGTAGATAGGTTGACAATATGGGGTCACAATGAGCAAAGGATAGTGGGATACTGTAACTAATTGTGTCTGTGCTGATTCTGCTACATGGTTTTGGTGTTAGCAGAGATATTCAGATATATGTACTGCTTTAAACTGTGATGTATTATGTCATCAACTACTGACAGATATATGTATTTGCTCGCAGTAATTTCCTGGGGAATACAAGATGAATGAAGCTGCGTCCAGTATTGTGGTCTGCAGCCTACATATTCTTGCACAATCATGCTATTCTGGAGGAGGAGCTGCAGACACTTGCTGATGGGTCTGTGTAAATGGTCCAGCATCTTGCTACTGTGATGGCTGAGGATCCCATGCTTGTACATCTATCGACGTGACAGAATGGCCATATACTGCTGTGGCCATACCTCTCAGCTGTACAGATTCACACAGGTTACCCAGAAGCAGGACTCATATATCTGGTCATTACCCCTTTACATTGTGGTTTATGAGCAGGTTTGTAGCCACCCATTCCTGTGTTTGCAGGCAGGGAAAGTATGGGCACACATCACAATTTCAGACTTCACACACCCCATGGCGTCCATGCTTCTACCCCTCACTCTGTTATTCTATCTTTTTCCTAACATTATGCAAATTATATCTGATAAGTATCCCTACAGTTATCATTTCATCCCAGCAGTATTTAGGGGTTGGTCAACAGTTCATGCAGTAGGACATGGTGGACATGCTGCAGAGATTGTTTGAAATGGCATTGCATTTGTGTTCTGTGGACTGTGTTATGTCATTATTTGAGATTCCATGAGATAACATACATTGGCAGTACAGGTGAGACACAGGCTTTTGACAGAGGACTGTAGGGCATTTGGTAGTGATGCAGGCCATCTGTAGCAGGCCAGTGCATTCTGTCACTCATACAGTCCCAGGCTGCAAGTCATTGTATTCCCCTGGGGTGACAGGGTGGGTGTGCAAGCTGTTAATGGCAATAGTTTCTGTCCTTATTAATCCATTGGTGTGGATGCTGGCAGGGTGCTGCTTATAGCTAGGGACACACCTGCATGGGACACCTCCTCAGCATGCTGCATTCTGTGGGTATTCCCATACAGAAGTTGGGGTCATATTGTACTCATTCCCAACAGCAGGGATATGACCTGTGAGGTACCTGTGGCTGATGGTTGGGTGAGCTGAGTGCATGTGTGCTATGGAAGCTACTTGCAGCTGACTCACAGATATGCGTGGGGCTTTCCTTTTATGCTGGCTTGTGCTGGGCCATCAGCAATTTCTCAGTACTTCATAACTGAGCCTTTTGTGATCTGCCAGTGTTTGGCCAGACTACATCAGTATGTCATACCACACAGACAACTAATGTGCTGATAACCTGTAGGTACAATTCCAAAGGTGTATCCATTTCACAGTAACATTTTATACACTCTCTGTCTAGGGTACTTCCACCTGTGTACTGTGTGTATGTCTGGGCCCACATTCTTGACATGTCCAACTTTCAGATGGAGACAGATATTTCAGCTGAACAATTAGTATGGATTACTGCTGGACTGGGTGTTGCTGGGATGCATTGTGTTTGGCACTGCAGTTGTTATTGGCCCTGTCATCAACAGTCCTGGCTATTGGCCACTGGGACACAACCCTCCATACCTACATGCTGACCACTTTCACACAATATATAACACACAACAACCTAACACACAGAGCCCTGCATAATGTACACATGCAACAATCTGCCCTGCTAATTTGGCCAGCTCAGGTAATCTGTGCTCCACTGTTATTATACCCACATTTACATGTTACTACAATTATAAATAGAATTGAGGGGGGCACACCTGACAACTCTAAACATTTGCTAAAACCGTACTGGTATTTCAGGTACACTGTAGGCTTCCATTTCATTCTGTATTCAGACCTATCATGCAGACTAGAAGCATATCAGTATAGTACAGATCTTAGGTTTTATTGATCTACATTTCAGTTTCAGACTTCTTACCCTTCAGAACTAACATCCCACTGCCTGACCAACTGTAGAGCTCTTGAGGGGGGCTGTTATCCATTGCCATCAATCGGAGGCCTTAGCATAGCCTTTCTTTGTGGTCATCTATACCTGTCCTGCTGCCTGAGACTATTGTTGGGTATGTGAGCCTCACTGACATGCATGTGTTTGTCCTATGGACATACATTTGGCCCACCACATGTCCTGCAGTGGGATTTATCACCTTGTCTAGTACTGCCTACTATGTTGACAGCAGTATTTGTTATAGATTTCATGCTGCCCATATAGGTGTCTACTATCTGCTGCCATCCCATTCAGCCACCTGATTCCCTTGCATGCTCACATCTGTACCATAGATACAAGTAGCAGAACATACTACTCCATTCAGCAACTGATAGCAAGAGTGACTTACCTTGTGGCTGACTATGTCAGATGCACATAGTACACTCCCTATACATGGTTAAGCACAGGTAGTGCCATGTTTGGCATCCATTTTACTGTATGTGCAAGTCAGAGAGAGGCCTCATTCCCTGGGTTCCTACCATGTCAGTGTATGTGTTTGCACTGCCTCTTTGCCAATGCCTGGGCATACTGGGCATGCTTCCTTCTGCCTACAGGGGCACGCTCAGGTTTTTCCTCCTCTGAGTCACTCTATGCCTGTGCTGGCCTTGGCAATGATAGGGGGCTGTGTGGCCCTACCCCATGCTGTTCCTGCTGCAGCTGTTTCTGCAGGATCATATTGTGTAGCATGGCACATACAATGACAGTTTGGGTACATGTAGCTGGAGAGTACTGCAAGGCTCCACTGAATATGTCCAGGCACTGCAACTGTGACTTGAGCATCCCAAACACACACTCTATTATGATTCTGGTCTGTGCGTGTGCCTCATTATGGAGTACTTGTTCGGGTGTGTGTGGATTTCTGATGGGTGTCATCAGCCACGGCTCCAGTGCATAATCAGCATCCTACACTAGGTGGCAATATGGGATGTCCTCATTGTCAAATCTCTGGTACAGCTACGTTATATGCCAGATGTGGCAGTCATGCTAGTTTCCAAGGCTGCCAGCACACACATTCATTATAATGCCCTGGGCATTGCACATGACCTGACAGTTGATGGAGGAAAAGCCTTGTGGTTTATGTAGACACTACCCTGCTCACTGGGTGGTTCTTTGATTTGTATGTGTGTGCAGTCTATAGCACCCACTACCTCAGAGTATTCTGCTATTTGGTGAAAGAGATGCATATTGCTGGTACCTCATGGGTGTTGTGGAAATATATGTGCTCACCAGCATGTGCTAACATGGCATCCAGGAACTGGTGGAGTACCCTGATGCCTGTGAGATCCCCATGATATCCCCAGTTGGCCTTTAGAAGGCACCTGTGACTAGTATTCTTAAGCCTACACATACCTTGTTATCCACTGGGATGGGTTCCCCTCTGTTGGTTCTGTGTGTGAGGCGTGGCCGACACAGCTCAACAATTTGCTGTAGGAGGTCCCTGTCCACACTACAGTGCTCCACTATCTACAGCTCATGTAGCCCCTGGTAGATTTCCCTGGGTCTATGCACTCTTCCCCATCTCCTCACTGTGGGTTGGTCATCAGCATTGTCACCCTCACCATCCTCAGCTTCTTCCACATGTTGATTTATGATAGCAAAAGCAGCCCCTACCATTTTGTTGCTTTTGTTAGGTAAAATGTCCTCATTTGTGTACACCAGTGGTGTAGAGGTTGTGCGAAGAACCAGAGGGAAAGGTGTTTGCATAGTTTATAGTAGTGTGCTGGGGTGTGCTGGGCTGGGCTGGGCTGTTGCCTGTGTAATTGGATGGTTCTGATACATTTCACCTGCCAGCTATTCTAGTCCTCCTTGATCACCTTCCTACTGCCGTTTTCCCTTCTTATTGCCTTCCTGTTTAAGCCCTGTGGCACACAGCACAAACCCAGTTCTCAGATGTGAACAGACCTGCTATTTCCTGTTTTTTTCTTTTTTTTTTTTTTTTGTTTAAAACCAGGCGCGTGGCGCACATACCTGTTTAGGCAATGTAAAGACTGCTAGGCAGCTTCAGACACACCTCCTTCCTTAGCTGTGCTTAGCTAAGGGTAAACACAGGCCACAGAGCTCCAATAAGCTTACAGCATGCATGACACACCCCCTTATGAAGTCATCTAGCTCTTAGGCTTACACCGTGGTCTTATTGCACCTACACGGTTGGGTGTAAGCTAGAACTGAGGAGAAATCTGTGATTCAGTATCATTGCCATCATTTGCATAGGGTTGACTGCTAATGCATGGTTACAAAACCAGCACTCAGCCTTCTCCCTTAGCAACCACTATTCCATGGTCTTGTTGTGTTATGCATGCTATTGACTATTATGGCAAAATTATGATTTTGGTTTAAAAGCTTATTTCCAGCTTTTTTTTATTATTTTCGGGCCGATCTCGTTTGCTCACTGCTGCCCTGCACTTAAACGTCTGAAATCGGCCAACAACAAAAAAAAAAGTTAATTTTTATAATTTTGAAATTATTTTTTATGCCTATGGCCATATATTTGGCCTTTGGCATGCCTAACCCTTCTAATACATGCATTTGTATGAGCTGTCATGCCTCCGTTTTGTAGTTTGCAGAAATGTATTCAACTACTGGCTGAATACATTTCTGCAGTCTACACTATTCCTGCATGGACATCTGCCTGCTTCCTGGATCACTAATTCACCTCATTTGCATGGTTTTCACTAGCAAATGCAATAATTAGCATACAGGGGCTGTGTCCATGCAGGAATAGTTCAGGCGTGCTCCTGTGCATCCTGGGAGCTTATTCCTGGATCGCACGGCAGCCATATTGCCTGTAGCAGCACTTGCACTATTTCTGCATGCCGTGCAGAGCTTGCTGAATACTGGGGAAGATATAATGTAAGTGTGTAAGAATATAAAGGAAACATTTGGATGGAGAGGATGAAATGAGGAAGAGCGTAATTAAGTGGGTAGATTATAGAGGAAGTAGAGTGCTAAGTAGAGGTATGAAGAGGTTAGCCAGGTCCTGCACATGGGCAGAGCCAATTGGTCCTGAAGAACACTCTTAGTTGGTTTTTGAAGTGTTCTGGGTCAGTAGTAGTTAATAAGCTCTGGATGATAGAATTCCATAATTTGGAGATGTAGTTGGGGAAAAGAGAGTCCTCTGCTTTGTTATTGGATTTGGAGACTTGTAGTAAGGATCTGTTTGAGGATCAAAGAATATGAGTAGTATTAGTGTAAGGTAAAAGCATATTATGAAGGGCAATTTTTTTCAGGTTGATAAACAAGTCTGTGTCAAGGAAGAGCTGAGTTTAAGTTAAATAATTTGGTAGCTCTAGACAGTTTAGTTGATGTAAAGAAGAACAGTGGTGTGACCTGTAAGAGAAGTTAGTGGCAAATTTGGCTATTTGATTATAGCAGGTTTCAACCGTAGTCAGGGTAGTTTTACTAATATTAGTGTGAGGAAAAGTTGAGAAGATGAGTTCTAGCTATAGCTTGCCTTGAGTTGTCAAGAAAGGTTTGATTCTATATAATGAGCCAAGCTTTATATGGGTCTTCTTGATGGATTGAGAGAGATAGATGTCAAAAGACAAGTTATCTATTGGAATGCCTAACAATTTAGTCTGAGTTACAGCTATTATTATGGTGTTGTTTGAGGAGCAGATATGGAAAGGCATATGGGGACTTGTGAATGACTGGGGAAGAATAGCATTAGCTTAGTTTTAGTAGGGTTCAGAATCAGTTGTGAGTCAGATAACCATGCTTCAACAGATAAGAAGGACTGAGTAATATTTACAAGATAATTTAGGGAAGGAGCAGCATAGATGAGAGTAGAGTCATCTGTATGCTGAATGACAGCGACTAGTGGAGTGCAAGTATGGAGTCTGTTTGTAAAGATGGCCAAAAGGAGAGGACCAAGAAATGAGTCTTGTGGAGCTCTCATGTTAATAGGTAGTAAGGAAGAGAGTTCATACTGCCATTTGACAGCTTGCTGCCGACCAGAAAGGTAACTATGGAACCAAGTAAGACAGGAGTGGCTAATGTTAAGGGAGGATAATTCATCCGAACGTTTCTGATGGGAACAGTGTCAAAAGCAGTGGCTAGATCTAGAAAGACAGAGGAAACTAGCTTCCCATCATTTCTATGTTGGTTTATAGTATTAATGAAATTGAGAAGGGCATTTGTGGTGCTGTGATTTGGGTGGAAGCCGTGATGGGTATTAGAAAGTTATTGGATAGTTGGTACTTTAAAAGTTGGTGGTGGACACACTTTTCTAATATTTTGGAAAGGGGTGGTAAGATGACAATGGGTCTATAATTAGAGAATACAATAGAGTTACCACCTTTGTACAGAGGGATGATATAAGAAATTTTCCAGCTAGATGGAATGTAGTGTTCTAAGATAAAGCGATTGATCAGAATACTGACTGGATAGGCTATAGCATTGGCAGCAATTTTTAGAAATGCTGTAGGGAGGCTGTCATGAAATGAGAATTGTCATCTCTCCTAAGAACAACAACAAACCTTCTTCTTAAGATCATCAAGGGTACCTTAAAATGTCCCTCCTTTCTGTTTCTTGCAGACTTTTGATAACAGACATCTGTCTAACCTACAGAGACTTGAAGGATCAATTCTTATGTGACTTCCTGCACATCTGCAAACTAAATAAGTAGCTTCCAGACTCTCTTTAAGCATTAATTGGATGAATGGATGGAAAACTGTAAATACATCCTGGTCTTGCCCCTCAAATCCTCATTGAAAGAGGTGAAAACTAGATAAAAATTAGTCATGTCAATGCATACTTACAATTTGGGATATTGTGGTTAAGCTACTAATGTTCTTCTGGATCAACAGTGTAGTTTTAGCCCATGAGCCAAAAGAATTTTAATTATGGGCCTAATGTAGGAAGAGTAAAGAGGGATGTTAAATTCCTTAGATCTGGAAGAAATACCCCTAGCAATTAGGAGCATATACAGAGAAAGAGATTGGCGAAGAAGAAGTGGGATTTCAAAGAGATGAAGAAAGTAGACAAGAGTATAAGGAGATGAGGTGCATGGCAACGAGAGAGGTGGCAAAGGCTAAGGATAAGGCGTATGAAGAGTTGTACAAAAGGTTAGACACTAAGGAGGGAGAAAAGGACCTGTACCGATTGGCTAGACAGAGGGACCGAGCTAGTAAAGATGTGCAGCAGGTAAGGGTGATAAAGGATAATGAGGGAAACGTACTCACAAGCGAGGAGAGTGTGTTGAGCAGATGGAAAGAGTACTTTGAGGGGTTGATGAATGAAGAGAATGAGAGAGAGGGAAGGCTGCATGATGTGCAGATAGTGAATCATGAAGTGCAGTGGGTTAGCAAGTAGGAAGTAAGGATAACTATGAAGAGGATGAAGAACGGAAAGGCTGTTGGTCCAGATGACATACCTGTGGAAGCATGGAGGTATTTAGGTGAAATGGCAGTGGAGTTTTTAACTAGATTGTTTAATGAAATCTTGGAAAGTGAGAGGATGCCTGAGGAATGGAGAAAACGTATTTTGGTACCGATTTTTATGAATAAGGGTGATGTGCAGACCTGTAGTAACTACAGAGGGATTAAACTGATCAGTCACAGCATGAAGTTATGTCCAAGAGTAGTGGAAGCTAGGTTAAGAAGGGAGGTGATGATTAGTGATCAGCAGTATGGTTTCATGCCAGGAAAGGGCACTACAGATGTGATGTTTGCTCTGAGAGTGTTGATGGAGAAGTATAGAAAAGGTCAGAAGGAGTTGCATTGTGTCTTTGTGGATTTAGAGAAAGCATATGACAGGGTGCCTAGAGAGGAGTTGTGGTATTGTATGAGGAAGTCGGGAGTGTCAGAGAAGTATGTAAGAGTGGTACAGGATATGTACGAGGGTAGTGTGACAGCAATGAGGTCTGTGGTGGGAGTGATGGATGCATTTAAGGTGGAGGTAGGATTACATCCAGGATCAGCTCTGAGCCCTTTCTTATTTGCAATGGTGATGGAGAGGTTGACAGACGAGATCAGACAGGAGTCCCCATGGGCTATGATGTTTGCAGATGATATTGTGATCTGTAGTGAGAGTAGGGAACAGGTGGAGGAGACCCTGGAGAGGTGGAGATATGCTCTAGAGAGAAGAGGAATGAAGGTCAGCAGGACTAAGACAGAATATATGTGTGTGAATGAGAGGGAGGATAGAGGAATGGTGAGGATGCAGGGAGTAGAGGTGGCAAAGGTAGATGAGTTTAAGTACTTGAGATCAACAGTTCAGTGTAATGGTGAGCATGGAAGAGAGGTGAAGAAGACAGTACAGGCATGATGGAGTGGGTAGAGAAGAGTGTCAGGAGTGA
The DNA here is from genome assembly GCF_019279795.1 of Protopterus annectens. NCBI lineage: Eukaryota > Metazoa > Chordata > Ceratodontiformes > Protopteridae > Protopterus > Protopterus annectens. The sequence goes on along the minus strand of NC_056730.1, from coordinate 674,073,364 downwards.
TTTGTGACAGATGAGTACCATTAAGAGTGAAAGGGAAGGTCTACAAGAGGGTAGTGAGACCAGCTATGTTATATGGGTTGCAGACAGTGGCACTGACAAAAAGGCAGGAGTCAGAGTTTGACATGGCAGAGTTGAAGATGTTAAGATTTGCACTGGGTGTGAAGAGGATGGACAGGATTCGGAATAAGTATATTAGAGGGTCAGCCCAGTTTGGAAGGTTTGGAGACAAAGTCAGAGAGGCAAGATTACGTTGGTTTGGTCATGTGCTGAGGAGGGATGCAGAGTATATTGGGAAAAATATGCTAAGGATGAAGCTGCCAGGTAACAGGAAAAGTGGAAGGCCTAAGATAAGGTTTATGGGTGTGGGGAGAGAGGACATGCAGGTGGTTGGTGTGACAGAGCAAGATGCAGAGGACAAGAAGAAATGGAAACAGTTGATCTGCTCTGGCGACCCCTTACTGGAGCAGCCATAGAAGAAGGAGAATTAGTCTGACTAGGAAAAATGATTTCCTAACAACAGTGGTTACATGTAATCAAAAGATAGTTCATTGCTGGCACAGTCTCCCATCACGATATGTCAATTGCTTTTGAAACATGTAGGAATAGCATGGATGCAACATTTCCTTCATTTATGCGATGGTCAATTGCATTTAGAAAGGAGAGAAGGACTGACTTTGTGCTGTGATTAAGAAGGGAGATGTGTCATTTTGTGTTTGAAGCTTAGGTTATTGTTCAAGACATATATATAAGTTGCCTGAAACTTGGAAATGTCGAATCCACAGTTGTGGTGGTGTGCTATGTGACATTTGATTTACTGTGTCTGTAAGGTGCAGTATGCTCTGGGATATGGGGATGGCTGTCGATGTGTGGTTGTAGCTGGAGATTCAGGTAAGTAATTTTTTAAGGGTTTTAGGTAGGGATTTGAGTGTATGTGAGTGTGTTGGGAAGTTTTAGATGTTTTAGATGCAGTGACATGATGTGGAACTGTTTCCAGATATGTTGACTGTAGGATTCTTGTATGGCCCTATTTATAACTATTGAGACTGGTTAAGCTAGAGCACAGCTGCCAAGTTTTATGTATTCAGCAGGAAGGTTATATGCTGCTAGGGTAGTTGTTTTTTGTTTAAGAAGATATATCTTGATTGTAGTTATTACAGCTGGTTTAAGAAATATCTGCTGTGATCTTGTTGTAGAGGGACAGTTGGAGGAGAATTGTTAGGAGAATTATTAATTAGAGGTGGGGCTGCTTGAATAAGCAAACCTTATGATTCATGACTGTAATATACTGATATGTATGTACAGCTACTGCATATACATGGGCCTTTACTTGATGAATATCCATCGTAACAGCATTCAGAATGGAATTACACTGTCCAAATAACATTTATTTGATTTATTTAGTGACACTGGCTGACCGGAAAAGTCCACTGGATCAGAAACCTATTTTCAGTGGAGGCCTGGGGAGAAAAGCTCCAAGAAAAGATACAAAATATTAATACAAAAAGTAAATATTCATATAACCATCATGAACTACTCAGTACCATAACTATTTACCACAGGCAAGTCTAATATTATAAACTAGAAACACTTCAGCAGTCAGTGGAACACTCAGTCTCTAGCAGGTGACCATTAGCTATGAATTCTTTGCTGTGAAATATGTTATGGGGTAGCTATGGAATATTTTCAATTCCTCAGCCCAGTTAGCTGCAGGCCCCCACCATGGCAGACTGATAAAATATTCTCATAGGGAGAAGGCTAGAGTTATATACATAATTGGGAGGACTTGATCCAACCAATAGCAGCTACCCATACATTAAGGTTGCGGCTAATAAGACAACTTGTTGTGGAAGACAAGACTGGACAATGACTGACATTGCCAGATAGATAGAGAGAGAGAGAGACATTGAGAGAGAGATTCAGAGAACAGCAGGGCAAGATCAAAGGAATTGCATAAAGTCAGCTGGAAAGAATCACACATAACACATGTTAGCAAGGGGGGAACATGAGCAATGTCATAGATGGTACAGGTAAAAAAATCACTTTTTTGGTGAATAGACACATTTTATAATACAGATAAGCAAAGGTAATGAATACAACGCTGATAACAGTATTAGGTCTGTGATTTAGGAAATCCTGACAGGGGTGCACAAAGAAGCACAAATAGAACAGTGCAGACAGTCTAGGATGGAGTCTGTACACATGGGGGACATTGCAGTAGAGGAATACAAATAATTAATGAGTAGATAAATAGTGCTGGGCAGGCCAAGGACTACACTCAGCATACAGATGCTAATAAAAGAGGGGAGGGGCATAGATGGCAAATAGCAGATAAATTATTAGCAGCCAACCTACATGGAGGACAGCCTAAGGGGTTTTGAATTTAGAATACCTTTGGTAATAGCTACTTCAGTGGGATACTGCAAGGCATCACTGTGAGCCTTATCATGGGTTGGCAGCACTGAGATTAGACCAGCTCCCTCTGAAGTATCAGTTGCATATGGTTGCACTGGCACAAGTTGTTTGCCAGACTTGGTACCTCATCCTGTGTAATCCAGTCTAATACATAAAATAGTTCTCCAGGTGTACGCACTTCTTTTTCTTCTGAAGGGTAACCACCACCTGTGGACATCCTTTGCTAAAGATATGGACTGCGATGACTATTGTCTATGTCTGCCATACAGTGATAGCCCACTACCGGCAGCATCTTGAAACAGCTACCAGATGCAATTATATAAGCAGCTTGGTGTGGGACTCGATTAACATACTGTTGTCTTCAGTCATGTGAAACTGATTAAAACTGACATTTGAAAGGAGGGGGAGGATGCAAACAATATAGTGCTGCATTACTGAAATGATTTGCATGATCTCTGATGTTCTCATCTACATGAGGTGGAAGATGAATAATTGTGCCAAACTTGGTAGCTCACAGACTGTGATCACTCTATTCAAAACACTTTAGTGATCTGTGCTGTCATTCAGAGACATTTTGAGCAGCTAGCCTTCATTAGTTATGCGCATTGTGCTATGCTGCACCAAAACAAAGCTCACTGTCAATTTTAAATGGAAGAGTATTTTACTTAACAGAGGTATTTCCTTCAGAGCCTCAGTCATTCCCACTAGAAACATTGCAAGGGAGCAGTATGCTAAAAGCAACTTCATTTTCTGGTGAACTGACTGCATATTTTCAAAGCCATGTCTCAAAATTGGAGAATACCTTATATCGAATTCGGGATTTCGAGCCCATAAAGTGGAATCCTGAGAACAGCAAAAGCTCAGAAGCATGAAATTCAAAACCTCAAATACCGGCGGTTTTGAATTTCATGCTTCTGAGGTTTCGCTGTGGTTATGGATTCAGGTAAGTGTGTATGTTAATGGTTTTGGGTAGGGGCTGCAGTGTGTGCCAGTGTGTTTTGTTGCTGTGATATGTATGTGTGCAAGGAGAATGTAGATTGTGTGGTGGTGTTTTGTGCGTGTTTGTGTGTAGTGCGACCTTGGAGTGAGAATATTTAAGTAGGGGGTGTGGGGGGCCCCCTGCTTTTATGTAGTAGAGAGCTTGTGTTTGTGTGTGGGGGGGATGGTGTGTGTGTGTGTGTGTGTGTGTGTGTGTGTGTGTGTGTGTGTGTGTGTGTGTATGTGCGTGTGTGTGTGTGTGTGTGTGTGTGTGTGTGTGTGTGTGTGTGTGTGTGTGTGTGTGTGTGTGTGTGTGTGTGTGTGTGTGTGCAGTAGAAGTGTAAAATCAATCTCGGTGTACAGGATTTTGAATTTCCCGGTTCTGAGTTTTCGTGGTTTCAAAAACTCAACTTTATAGCTTCGAAATACTGAATTTCGATATTTCGAGGATATAAAGTGAATCCATATGTGTATATATATATATATATATATATATATATATATATATATATATATATATATATATATATATATATATATATATATATATACACATACATACAAAATAACTTTGCCATTTTACTACATTCTCTTTTATGTCACCTGGATTCATGAAGCTCTGTGCAAGAATAAGGCTATTCTTGAATGGAGTGGTTCATGTTAGTTTAGGATAGCAGCGTGCCTTGCATATGCATGAAGGCACACTGCTATCTAAACTAAATGGACATGAACCAGGAACGAGTGCGGGGGTGTGTGTCAGCAGTGCCTGCACCTGAAACACACCCCCTTCACTCTGAAAGTGTCGTACGGCGCTTTCTGACACAGATGAGTGTCAAACTATATAATATTAGAAACAAAACCAAAAGCACTTGAAGGAAATAAGGCTCCAGGCGAAAATTCTGATAGTTTAATGAGGTATAAAAGTAGCGTAAACGCCAGAAACACTCCACACTGCGTTTTCGTGTAAATCCACTTCATCAGACAATTTTACACACTCAATTCATGCCCCTTAAATATAAACACTTTAATTGGATAAACACCAATTAAGCCAATATTGTAACATTCTTAATTACACTTATTAAGACAGACATAAATCAAGAATTAGATGCAGGATTCAGTTTAACTAAACTGACAACAAAAAGAAAAAGCAAACTCCCCTTATACATATAAGCGTAGCTTAATAAGCTTCCCTTAATTTATAACTAAATATTGCACTACTTCCATTACCTATAAAATAAAACTCTCCCCGGGATTCATGAAGCTCGGCGCAAGGCCGGCGTAAGGCTTGCGCCGGCGGTGCATTGCATAGCCGGCGCAGTAGCGCCATATGCATATTAATGAGAGTGCACCGTAACCACAGGCATGTGCGTGGTGTGAGAGCGAGCCCAAGTAGGATGCGTCAGTAGGCGTGTTTAAGCAGGCAGGCGAAGAGCAACCTAACGTGCTGTCTGGCATAGTCCGCCCAGAATAGAAATGGCTGCAGCCATGGCCCGTGCAGAATGAAATGTCCGCAGAGTATGCAACAAAGTACCCGTCCCAACTAAACAAGAGAAGCAAATAAAACCCACGCAGCCCGAAATGTACCTGTCCAAGGAACAAAGGATACGCGTAATACCGTGTCCGTACAGCAATGTACTGTGAGTGTGCATAGTCAGAGAAGGTGTACAGCAGCATGTCAGCACGCCGCACCGACATAGGAGTAGCGACTAAGGTCACCAACCGTCCCACTTTGCGAGGGCAGTCCCTGTATTGGCATCGTGTTCCGAAATAAAGCATTAAAAACGGGAAGTGTGCGAAGAGTGTAGGTCATAATGATTTCCCGTATTTAATGTAATTGTAGCCTGAATCGGTTATTTCCGTAACTGAAATACCTAAATGTCCCAAGAAACAGAATAAGCTACCAAACTGCCACAACAATAAGCTCATACTTAGGCAAATAAGTGAAGTTCTATGCTATATACTGACCGTGTGTACGTGTCGGGCTGTGAAGTCAGATGTGACTCCTGCACATACAGGTGGTCAATGTAGAAGTCCCACAGAACCACGATAGCAATGTGTGTGTTGAATGAAAGGCGACCGACAAACCCTGTCCCCTGATCCCTGGTAGTCACCCCTGTGCTGTGTGGACAGCCACCTATACGTTGTACAGGGGTGACCTACTACCCTCGACAGGTATGACTTTGCATTATGTACCAGTTAGCTGTGGGACATGTCCCTGACAGCAGATATGCATATCCGGGAGGCCCCTCGAAGGATATCTGTGTCAGATGTCCGTCCCAGTATGGCATCTGTTCTGCAAGCATCTACAAACAATGTTACCCATAACACCGCTGTGTGTGCCTGTACCGTGGAAATGTAGATGTATGACAGGGTGCACCCGGAATGGCAACATGGGACACCACCTGTGACAGGCAGTTGGTCTGACATGCAGCCAGCAACTATGACCATGTGGGTTGTGTCACATAGACAGTTTACAACACATTCTGTGATGTACATGTTCACATCCCAGCCAATGGTTTCATTAACGTTACCTGAGGGGGTAATGTTATGAAGCCCTTTGCCAGGACGAGGTAGGCTGTATGGACTGCAACACCCCAGCAATGGGCTGGGTGACCGTCGAAAATGACAACCATGTCTTAAAGGTATGAAACGTCTCTGAACAAGACAAATCGTGTTGGATGCAGTATGTATGTCCCCTATGCAGTCATGGACGAACCGCAGTATGATCCCACCCCATGTCTATGCAGATAGGTCTCCTCAGGGTACTGGGACAGTAATAACCAGCCTCAGTGGAGGCATTGGCCCTGTGATGTGGGAATACAGTTGTCATGCGATACAACCTGGCCACCCTACCTGAGGTGAGGCTATAAAGAAATAGCTGTCCTAACTGTGGGTCCTAATCCCAAATGAGATAGTGGAGTACACAGCGGGCTCACCATCTGGTCTCATGGATGCTATTCACACTACCCTGGAGAGAGCATGTCCCACCTGTGTGTCACAGAACATTTGGTGACCACAAACCGCTGGTACAGACATCTCCACATGTTTGGTGGAGGGTGTGGAGATGTCCTCACTGGACCTGTCAGCCTGTATGTCGGCAATGTGTGTATGTTGAGTAAACCCCACCTCTATGTGAACCCAGTCAGAGCATATGTGGTAGTGACCTCACAGGTGTCGAGCATAGCAACTGAAGGTGGTATGATTGTCAGCCAGGTCCATGTAGGTATATCTGTGGAATGTGCCCTGGACAATCCCATGACATTGTGTAACTCTACACATATGATGACCAAGGGTGTCACACCTCACAAGGTATCTGCTCCACCCTGTAGTAGCCACCTCCTCGTGTTGTACATCATGTGTATGGCTGGGGTACACCACACTGGACGCTTGGCATTGGTACAATGAACCACAGTTGGGTAAGTGAATGCCTGGTACATGCAGTCCTGTAGGTACTGGTAGATGGCAAATGTGATTGATGCAGTGGCTGCTGTACCATTGACCACTGGCTCAGGGTCCTTAAAGGAGACCACAGTACTGCGCAGTAGTGTGTAGTCTGCCTCTGAGCAAGCAATGTGTATGTTAACTGGTAACACTCACAGCAACGGATGCCAAAAGCAGAAGCCAATGTCCAAATAACATAGATCAACTTCTGCATGACAATATGTGTTATCATACATGTATTGACATGTGTCTGCCAATTACAATTGGAAATGGCGGTAAGACTGGCCTAAAGTTCCCATGATGTACACAGTCTGGGGGTGTTGTTCCGATAATAAAGTGGCAATACCTCCCAATCGTGACCTCTGGGTATGGTATGAAAGTGGTTGTTAACCTGCAACAATGGATGTATAGCATTGGTTTCTGGTGTCGGAAGACATGTTTCCTGTAGCACAACACAGTATGGGTAGTCAAGCACACATACACAATTGCTGAACACACAGCATCAGTGAAACCCACTGCTCACAAGGACACAGCCCGACAAGCTCTACACTTTACATATGCACAGTGGTGTCCATTGTAGGACCCAGATTGTGTGGAAAGAACCAATTTATGTCTTATTGCAAGGCGTGCCTGAACTTATTGACGTCACAGGTACACATATGCACCGCAAAGCGTGTTTAATGTTGCTGATAGCTGTCCATGTAATGCAGCACAGATGCACAGAATTACACAGGGTACCGGGTCCATAGCACTGCATCCACATCACACCTCCGCACATGACGGATGTGTAATGGGTACTGGCAATTGTTGCGGTCAAGGGATTCTGGGTATGTAGACTCTGTGCTCGGTGTTGTTTCGCAGGCAATCATTCTACCCGCCCTGTGGGAGGGATTTCTGCGTAGCACCTGCCTTACTCTCCGCTAATAATGCAAACCATACTCCGGAGAATGCTAAATGTAGGTGTGGAATGTGTACAGCCCTATAGTAGTGTCCAGTAGGCAATTGTCATGGATGGACACCCGTATGGCCAGGATGGCACCCACAACTGCAAACCGGGTAAATGACATAGCCGCGGTAAGGCATGACACAGGAAATACACATAGGGACCACAGTTGACATTCCACATACAGAGCCGGACTCTCGTGCCAACACCGGCGTACACAGCACTCAGTCTGCCAGCAACAGACTGAGGAGCACCCGCTACCGCACAGCGGAACAGATGTACGACCTGTGGAACACATACTAATGGCACACACACAACGTCAAGTAGGATATGTAAGCTATGGCATTCCCACCTATGAAGACAACATGGTTAAATGAATGCATAGGTAAGCAACATGTTCTGGTGTTATATTGGAAATACAGTGACGGATATGTCCCATTGGGATGTCTGCGGTTTATATGAAGCAGTTGGTAACCAGCATCTTTGGATGTATGTCAATTGTTCACAGTAGTAAATCAGCTGGTTATGTAGCACCATGTGGAATGGGTAGTCAAACAGACATCCGCGATACCTGAACACACAGTATCAGTGAAATCCAATGCTCACAAGGACACAGTCCGACAAGCTCTACACTTTACATATGCACAGTGGTGTCCATTGTAGGACCCAAAAATTTGTCTAAAGACAGCTCTTCCGCCTTCTTTAATCACCTAACGGAACTCATTGTAGTCACAGGTACACATATGCACCATAGCGTGTTTAATGTTGCTGATAGCTCTCCATGTAATGCAGCACAGATGCACAGAAATACCCAGGGTACCGGGTCCATAGAACTGCATCCACATCACACTTCCGCACACATGGCGGATGTGTAATGGGTACTGGCAATTGTTGCGGTCAAGGGATTCTGGGTATGTAGACTCTGTGCTCGGTGTTGTTTCGCAGGCAATCATTCTACCCGCCCTGTGGGAGGGATGTGCGTAGCACCTGCCTTACTCCCGCTAATAATGCAAACCATACTCCGGAGAATGCTAAATGTAGGTGTGGAATGTGTACAGCCCTATAGTAGTGTCCAGTAGGCAATTGTCATGGATGGACACCCGTATGGCCAGGATGGCACCCACAACTGCAAACCCGGTAAATGACATAGCCGGTAAGGCATGACACAGTAAATACACATAGGGATCACAGTTGACATTCCACTTACAGAGCCGGACTCGTGCCAACACCGGCGTACACAGCACTCAATCTGCCAGCAACAGACTGAGGAGCACCCGCTACCATACAGCGGAACAGATGTGCGACCTGTGGAACACATACTAATAGCACACACACAACGTCACGTAGGATGTGTAAACTATGGCATTCCCACCTACGAAGACAACATGGTTACATGAATGCATAGGTAAGCAACATGTTCTGGTGGTGTTATATTGGAAATATAGTGACGGATATGTCCCATTGGGATGTCTGAGGTTTATATGAAGCAGTTGGTAACCACCATCTTTGGATGTATGTCATTTGTTCACAGTACTAACGCAGCGGTTATGTAGCACCATGTGGAATGGGTAGTCAAACAGACATCCGCGATTGGGGAACATACACCAGCAGTGAAAAGCACTGGGCAGGTGGACACAGTCCAGCAACATCTAACTTGACAAATGCACATCGGTGTCCATTGTAGGACCCAAAAATTCTGTTCAGAGCATGCCTGCTAGCTTCCTGCATTACTCATGTGATCTAATTGTCGTCACCACGTCACAGGTACACATAGGCACGCAAGCGTGTTCAATGTTGATGATAGCTGTCCATGAACTGCAGCACACATGCACAGAAATACCCAGGGTATCGGGTCCATACAGCTCGTCCACATCACACTGCAGCACACATGAAGGATGTGTAATGGGTACTGTCCACTGTTGCAGTCAAGGGTGTCTGGGTATGTAGAATCAGGCCTCGGTGTTGTTTCGCAGGCAATCCTTTGTCCCGCCCCTTGGGAGGGACGTGTATAGCATGCGTCACTCTCCGCTAATAATGCACACCATACTCCGGGGAATGCAAAATGCAGGTGTGAAATGTGTACAGCCCCATACCAGTGTATAGTAGGCAATTCACATGGATGGACAAGCGTATGACTAAGATGGCACACATAAATGCAAACCCGGTGGAATTACACTGCCGTAGTAAAGCATTACACAACTCATACACATAGGGACTACAGTTGACATTCTCCATACAAGAAACACAGACAACCAGCCGATGAAGTCCAAAGCAAAGACGAGGTACTGTAGGGACTGTCAGTGACCAACCAGAGCACACCAAGAATTAAAGGCAGTCACCATAGTGTATTGGAGCACACGTCGTCTGCTTCATAAGCAGACTTATTCAGACTACATACAATGTAGTCCAACCTACTAAATTTACAAGCATTAATTGGTTGGTACATTAGATGTGCTAGGTACTAATTACATGCCTTAAAGGCAGACAAGCGAACAAACCTTACTTGGGTTACACATCCCACACAGTGAGGACAACAGACATTGCTCGAAGGTACAGTATTCATCGGAAAATGGAAATATATGTACATATATGAAACATGAACCAACATAAAATGTTTTCCAAATGTCTGACTGTGTAAGCTACATGTATATGTCCTACGGATTGTGCCAATATATTAACAGAACTGCAGACACCTAGTAATATGAATGAACCATAATATATACACATAAACCGTATGAATATGAGTACTGTAAAATAGACCAACGAAATGTAAAGATTCACAATGTGCTAATGTAACATTCATTTACAAGGTTACAGAAATAAATCAATGCAGACATCCATGTGTAAATACTAACAGAAGGCCAGCGAGGTGCTTGCCCTAACATGTACTGGGATGTCGTTCCACAGCATAGTGAGTGTCTGGGTGATGAATCCGTCCCAACAACACGTTCGATTAATGACAGTGTCAAGGTGTACGTCAGCTGCCCTTGTGGTTCAGAGGGATCTACCTTATTTACGTGAAGCATAGTCATCAGATCTGGGTTCGACCTAGCCGTGCATGCCAGGCACGGGTCACCTCTGGGCAAGTGGTATGCAACTGTATACAGCTGGAATCCTTTCAGTCGGTCAGTATAACACATATACCTGAGACCCTGCATCCGTTTGTCGAAGAACTGTTGGTGCCTTTCCAGCTGCTGCAGGTGTTGGGTCAGATACATTCTGAATGGGGCATTGTACCCAATCATAGGTCTATTGAGTGATGAGTACAAGGGGACAATGACCTCCCCTGATCTAGATGTGAATCCCTTCATGATGATGTGGCCAATGTGGAAGGTCTACCCAACTATGTTAGCAACATGTGTGTCTAACGAACGGTTAACAACAACACGTGTCCCCAGATCACTGGTAACCCCTCCGTGTTCAGTGGACTGCCACCTATATGGTAGCTCGGGGTAACCTTGTTCATCCCGAAGGGTATGCCTATGCATTTCCTGGCATTTAGCTGTAGGACATGTCTCTGGTACCACTTATCCACATCTGTGAGGCACTCCTGAAGGATATCTGTGTCAGATGTGTGTCTGACCTTGGCATCCGGTTTGCAGTCGTATGCAAACATTGTCACCCATAACCCCCCTGTGTGTGCGTGTACATTGGAAACGTAGATGCTGGAAATAGTGGACCCAGGACTGAGCCCCATGGGACACCACCTGTGACTGGCTGTGAGTATGACATGGCGCCAGCAACTATGGCCATGTGTGTTCTGTGACCTAGCCCGTTTGCAACCCATAGGGCGATGTATGGACTTACATTCAAGATGGCGGGTTTATCAAGTATACCCGAGGGGGGTATTGTGTCGACGGCCTCTGCGGGTTGGGGTAGGCTGTATGGACTGGTTTACCCTCAGCAATGGCCTTGGTGACTGATTCTACAAAGTGAAACACGTGTAAAGGGCATGATCTGACTATGACCAAGCTAAACTGGGTTGTATCCAAAGTATGCGGGTCCCCTATGTCCTCATCTATGTGTCCCATTATGATCCATCTCCATGGCTTTGCAGATAAGGCTTGTCAAACTAATGGTATGGTAATACCCAGGGTCAGTGGAGGCACCATCTATGTGGAGTGTGACTACAGTCGCCCTGTGCTACTACTCAGGTCCGTATCCTGAGGTGAGGCTAGGATTACACAGCTGTCCGGTGTGGGTTAAATTCCCCATAGAGTTCCCGGAGTGCACAGCTGGGACACCATGTGGACCCATGGATGTTGTGTTAACTGCCTTGGGGCTGGATGTGGGTAATGCTGGACATACCAACGGCAGACGTGCCACGTTCCCGAGTCCGATGCCCAAGGGACCACACACATAGCCGGCCTTAGGCATAGGCCAAGTAGGTAGCCGTCTAGGGTGTTGCTATACTCAGGGCACCTTTCCAGACTCCATTTGGTGTAGGTAGACCAGGAGGGGGGTAGCGGGTGACGTATCGGTGGCAACCTCTGCCTAGGTCACCACTTACCCTAAGGCCACTCTTCTCGTGGGAAA
>NC_056730.1:674036105-674056105 GCF_019279795.1 Protopterus annectens | reverse complement strand
TCTGAACACAGCCACAGTCACATATGGTAAACGTACTTAATATTACAGTATATAGACTATGTGAAAAACACCATCTTCATATGTGCCACTTACACACTAACCCTACATATACTGGGCCAATACACAGTGCATTCCGATGCCTGACTGTGGTATGGGACATGTGTCAGTCTGGCCCTACAAACATGTATGCCGATAGGGTACCATACACTGCAACAGCATGCAACATCACAAAGAACAGGACCAAGAACAATGACATCTACCACAGTCTGTACACAGGCCTAGGTACATATTCACATTACACACTCTGTCGACAATCAACATAAGTACACAGACCTTACTACTGTACACACTACAACATAATGATCAAGGGTTTGTCCTCAAATATAAGGCCTACTATACATAACATGTCTAGCAGTCAGATATCACACTGGCTTGTTATCAAGTATGATGTCAGTAAATAATGATGCACTGAAAATATGCACCTCTTACTGCATGACATGTGTACAAAGGTTGACAGAGTTGTGGCTGGAGGCACTCACACAGGGCCAATATTGACATGTTGCTGTGATAAACCCATAAATTTACTGGTGTAACAGGGTTTGTTGTGACATATGTCTACTGAGGGATATGAAGTCAGTAACTAACATGGCTGTCACTATGTACTGACTGCAATCATCAGTGTATGCTATTGCCTTTCTAAAGATAGGAAATGTGTGAGTAACACAACACATGTAAGACTCCAAACACTGGCCATTCTGCAGATAGCCCTACAGGTGAGTGTTTCCCCAACCACATAACACTGTCATGACAGACATTAAATCATGTAGAACAGCCATCTCCACACAAACCCTGTTAAACCAACATTATTTCAAATATAGAAGAAGAATATTTGCATTCTGTCCTCATGTCTGAAACACCCCCCTCCTGTTTGTTGGCCTATCTCCATGGTGTATGTTGTAAGAGGTATATCCAACTACCCTCTGTGATGCTGTTTGTCAAACACCCACATGAAGTCCTGCTCACAGTGAATGAAAAGGGCCAACACCCACATTAAGTGCTTAGTTATAGGAGTGTGAATCCATGCAATTGGCTATAGAAAAGATACCACAGCTGTAACACACGCAATCAGCTAGTGGGGAACTCCAATTCGTGCAGAGGCCATCAGCTGATCATGAGTATCACTTACAAAATACAAGCTGCTGCCTAAGCAAAGCAGGTGTACTTTTCCTCATCCAACAGAGAGGGAGTGAGAGAGACAGACAGAGACAAAGTAAGAAAGGAAGGGAGTAGGAGAGTGTCTATGATCCATGGGTGAGGTAATTGCACTTGGTTGTATACATTTATGGCTGAGGATTGTCGACTAGAATCTCTACAATGTTTGAAAATGTTGGCCTTTTAATGTTGACAATGGGACATGTAGCTTCTCAATAGGATGATGTGGAAAAACCCACACTGCAATGGACTCTGTCATTACACAATAACCCAAACAGGACACTGATAATACACACAAATACACACTTTCCAGTGCTGAGTCTTAAACCCTAACCTGACTATGTTTTGCTATTACATTGTTATGCAGTTATTGCATGCACCATGGAGCTTACATGTTAGAGAGTTGTCCAAAGATATCTTTGAAGGTGAGTGACATCAGCAACAATGATAAAGGAGGGATAAGGGAAGTGTAGTACATGTGGCTGTCCACAAAAGCAGGTGTCAAAGAAGACAACCACACTCTCTCAGGGACTCACACACATTATCACAGTTGGCATTTTCAGGATTAGAACTTCTAACTAGTTCGTTATATTACAGTATTACACAGGTTTCACATGCCACAGAGCTTATCAGGCTGATATATGGCCAAAGGGTTATTTCAAGGTGACTGACATCAGAAGGCATGCTACAGTAGGGCAATGGGAGGTGTAGTGAGTGTGAATGGCTTCAAAATCATTAATCTCCACACACACACACACACACACACACACACACACACACACACACACACACACACACACACACACACACACACACACACACACAAACACATTTGCCAGTACTGACATGCATTGGGTTCACTGCTTCACAGGTGTGTAGTAGTTAACTGTGCCAGAAGGCTGTAAAAGGGTAGGTAAAGGGTATAAGGGTATACCTTATCATCAGGACACATGACAATGGTCTCCACTGTAGCTCAGGGGTGTAGTCCCTGGATTGGCCCACACAGGTGGGTATTGTATTCACCATCCACTCATCTGGGTTACTATTGTGGGTGGCCAGTGCTGTGCAATGCTTGCCATGTATGTGATCTATATTCCATAACATGGAAAGTTTCTGAGTTGTGCTCATCCCACATGCATGTTCTGTGACATGTGGAAGTGTACCTGTGGTCTCTGGTGCATGTTGTGTGGACAGATTATCATCTGATGTGGCATTCCTGACCTCATGTGGTGAGAACTGGCTATGGAACTTAGGTCATGCCTGCACCTACACTGACAGCATGATACAGGTATTCAGTGGTGTTAGTGGCATCTGTCCATACAGAGCATGTGCATAAGGCATGGCATTCCATTTGTGGGTTACATTTACAGACTCTACAGTTGTTGCAGACATCCAGTGGTGAACATAGCAAAGGATCACTGTAAGCAATTATTTGCCTATTGTATGGATGGAACAGGGTACCATGTCCTTTTACTTGCTGGATAACACACAGTCAGGAGATGTTACACATCACAGTATATTCTGATGTCAGTGGCAGTGTTGTGGTGAACAGGCATGTAGTCCACTGCAATCACACCGTGGTTAATATCTGTGGGCAATATGCAGGGAACTACCAGTATAGTGGTTGTTCCCAAGTCAAGTGTGCTTGCGTATGAGACATGGGTGGAGAATGTTCTGTGGGTAATACAAGGGTTGCCTATATTGTTCACCGATCCATAATGTCACATGTAGGGCTATGGCTTGTCTACACCAGCCTCTCTGCTGTTTGACATCTGTTGTCCTTGTAAGGTGGACATTGTGACATATAGTAGGTCCTCAATATAAGAATTTAACAAAACTCGCCCCAGAATGACTCCTGTCATTACATGATCAAAGCAACCTCCACACAGGATACTGATCACACACACACACACACACACACACACACACACACACACACACACACACACACACACACACACACACACACACACACACACACACACACACACACACACACACACACAGACTTGCCAGTACTGAAATTCAAACTCCTACCTAGCTATGTATTGCTACTATAGTGTACCACATTTATCGCACCTGACATGGAGCTTATTGGATGGATGTTGTCTTGAGGAACATCACTAGCCTTTGTAAATACTGGCATTGGGTAATGTAGTGGGTGAGTGATCCCAAAACTAATTTCACCCTAATCACATATTTACATTTGCCAGGGGTGGTGTTCAAACCTCTATCTAACAACTTTTACAGACCATTATGTTACACATTTACCACATACACCACTGACCTAACATGGTATAGGCTTCGCAACAGATACTTGTAAGGTGGGTGACATCTGCAGGACTGCTAAAGTCAGGCTCTGAGAAGTGTACTGGCTGTAAATAGGAATGAAAACTTAAGATACACACATAAACACTTGCAACAGATGGTATTCAAACCCATAACTGTGTAGTTACTGCTAGTATATTGTTACATGTTTATGGCACGCACCACAGAACTTAGCATGCTACCCCTTCTCCTAAGGTATATTTCAAGGTATATGACATCAGCAGCCTTGCTAATGTAGGGCAGTGGAAGGTGTAGTGACTGTGAATGGCCTCAAAAGAATTACTCTCTCTCTACACACACACACACACACACACACACACACACACACACACACACACACACACACACACACACACACACACACACACACACATTCACAGAGTTCCACAGTTGCATGTCGGGGATTAGAACTCCTAAACGCGCCACACAGTTTAAAGGGCTATTTTTTCTCCAAAGTTGTTTCTCAAGGTTAATGACATCAGCAGCCTTGCTAAAGTAGGACAACAGCAGGTGCAGTGACTGTTAATGGCCTCAAAAACATTGATCCCTACACACACAAACACAGTTTCACAGTTGCCATGTCTGGGATTAGAACTCCTACCAAACTAGTAAATCGCACTATAGCATTACACAGTTATTGCACATGCCACAGAGCTTAAAGGAATGAGACTTCTCTAAAGGGGTATTTCAAGATGACTGACATCAGCAGGCTAGTTAACTAAGGCAATGGTGAGTGCAGTGTGTGTGAATGGGCCATAAACCATTCCTCTGGAAACACACACACAACACTCAGTCACACACAACTTTACATTTGACAGGACTGTGAATACAACTGCTAGATGAATAATGACTTTTAATGTCATGTTACACAGTTATCACAAACATCACAGACTCTATAGTGCTGAGGACTACCAGAAGCAAATGTCTACAGTGATAGACATTGGCACATCATGTGATATTGGCCAATTGGATGTGTGGTGGGTGGGACAGGCCTCATGATGGTAAGCTCTTTGTCACTCTTCCCCACATCTATGGTTGTGTATGTTTGACCTATTATAGTGTGTTGTCCTTGGATGTATGAGTGTATTCCTATCCGATGTGTGTGCATAGCATGACTGGTGTGCAATGTGGAGTGTGTGGACAGACATCTGTGACTGACATATATGTATAGTCCACTGTTGCTGCCAGACATGGGCTTCATTTTGCCCAGTATGACCCTTCTGTATTTTGTTGTCAGACATGGGCTTCGTTTTTCTAAGTGTGGGAGCATGCCCAATATGACCTTCTGTATTGAATGTGTGAACCCATTGCGGGTAGGTTGTACTCCAGTGCAGGCATTTGTGTTCTACACCTACAGCTAGCAACTTGTTTCTGCAGGATATCTGTAGATAGGTTGACAATATGGGGTCACATTGGGTAAAGGATAGTGGGATACCTTAACTAATTGTGTCTGTGCTGCTTCTGCTACATGGTTTTGGTGTTAGCAGAGATATTCAGACATATGTACTGTTTTACACTGTGATGTATTATGTCATCAACTACTGACAGATATATGTATTTGCTCACAGTAATTTCCTGGGGAATACAAGATGAATGAAGCTGTGTCCAGTATTGTTGTCTGCAGCCAACATATTCTTGCACAATCATGCTATTCTGGAAGGGGAGCTGCAGACACTTGCTGCTGGGTCTGTGTAAATGGTCCAGCATCTTGGTACTGTGATGGTTGAGGATCCCATGCTTGTACATCTATCGATGTGACAGAATGGCCATATCCTGCTGTGGCCATACCTCTCAGCTGTACAGATTCATATAGGTTACCCAGAGGCAGGGATCATATATCTGGTCCTTAACCCTTCACATTGTGGTTTATGAGCAGGTTTGTAGCCACCCATTCCTTTGTTTGCAGGCAGCAATAGTATGGGCACACATCACAGTTTCAGACTTCACACACTCCATGGTGTCCATGCTTCTACCCCCCCCCCCATTATTCTAATCTCTTCCTAACATTATGCAAGTGATATCTGATAAGTATCCCTATAGTTATCACTTCATCCCAGCAGTATTTAGGGGTTGGTCCACAGTTCATACAATAGGACATGGTGGACATGCTACTGGGGTTTGTTAACATGGCCTTGCATTTGAGTTCTGTGGACTGTGTTATGTCGTTATTTGGGACTCCATGAGATAAAATACATTAGCAATACAGGTAAGACACAGGCCTTTGACAGAGGACTGTAGGGCATTCGCTAGTGATGCAGGCCATCTGTAGTAGGCCAGTGCATTCTGTTACTCCTACAGTCCCAGGCTGCAAGCCACTGTATTCCCCTGGGGTGGGTGTGCAAGGTGTTAATGGCAATAGTTTCTGTCCTTATTAATCCATCAGTGTGGATGCTGGCAGGGTGCTGCTTACAGCTAGGGACACATCTGCATGGGACAACTCTTCAGCATTCTGCATTCTGTGGGTATTCCCATACAAAAGTGGGGGTCATATTGTACTCATTCCCAACAGCAGGGATATGACCTGTGAGGTACCTGTGGCTGATGGCAGTGTGAGTTGAGTGCATGTGTGCTATAGAAGCTACTTGCAGATGACTCACAGATATACGTGGGGTATTCCCTTATGCTGGCTTGTGTGGGGACATCAGCGATTTCTCAGTACTTCATAACTGTGCTTTTTGTGTTCTGCCAGTGTTTGGCCAGACTACATCAGTGTGCCATACTACACAGACAACTAATATGCTGCTAACCTGTATATACAATTCCAAAGGTGTGTCCATTTGACAGTAACATTTTATGCACTCTCTGTCTATGGTACTTCCACCTGTGTACTGTGTGTATGTCTGGGCCCACTTTCATGCCATGTCCATCTTTCAGATGGTGACAGATATTACATCTGAACAATTAGTATGGATTACTGCTGGATTGGGTCTTGCTGGGATGCATTGTGTTTGGCACTGCGGTTGATAGAACTTGGGCCTGTCATCAATAGTACTGGCCATTGATCACCAGGACACAACCCTCCATGCCTATATGCTGACCGCTTTCACACAATATACAACAAACAACAACCTAACACACAGAGCTCTGCGTATTGTACACATGCAACAATCTCTCCTGCTAATTTTGTCAGCTCAGGTAATCTGTGCTCCACTGTTATTATACCCACACATACATGTTATTACATTTCTACATAGGATCGTTGGGGGGGCACACCTGACAATTGTAAACATTTGTTATGACAATATTGATATTTCAGGTACTCTGTTGGCTTCCATTTAATTCTGTATTCTGACCTATCATGCAGACTAGTGGCATATCAGTGTAGTACAGATCTTAGGTTTTATTGATGTACATTTCAGTTTCATAGGTTCATAGGTTCATAGGTAGGTACTAGGCTATTGGCCTAAGGGCCTATGTAAGCCTAGTCAAACAGATTCCCTGACTTACGCCACCCAAGAAAGTTATTTTCCTGTGCCACTATCAAGCAGAGACACAGAAGTGATCCCCGGGGTGTATTTCCTATTTCCCATCCGCTCATCAAGATTTTTCTTGAACAGTGCTAATGAAGAACTTTGCTTGACATAGATGGGTAGCCTGTTCCAGAGTATGGGACACCTCTGGGACAGGAATCTATCCCTCCATCATGTCCTGTTTATTGTGGTGACAAGGTTTAGGTCCCTAGAGTGTGTAGCTCAGAGGGATTGGGATTTCTTTAGGTGTAGCATGTCCAACAGCTCTGGGTTTGACATAGATTTATATCTTAGGCAGATATCACCTCAGAATAGGTGATATGCTACAGAGTAAAGCTGGAGTTTTTTGAGACGGTCAGTGTATGGCATTTGTTTTAGGCTAGTAATCCACTTTGTGAGGTACTTCTGTGGCCTTTTCAGCTGCTGCAGATGTCTCATGAGGTACATTCCAATAGGGTCATTGTACTCTATAATGGGTCTAATGAGTGTCAAGTAGAGGGGAAAAAAACCCTCATTTTTCCTGGATGAGAATCCTTTTATGATCAGGTGTGCCACGTAGAAGGACTTCCTGACTACTGTGGAGATTTGACTATCAAAGGAGAGACTGCTGTCCACCGTCCCAAGGTCTCTTATCACACATTCAGTGTTAAGTAGATTGCTGCCTATGTGGCAGTTCATGGGTACAGAGTTTTTACCAAAGGGGATGACACTGCACTTTTTGGCATTGAGCTTAAGGCCATGGCTCTGACACCAGGCATCTGTCTTAGCGAGGCCCTTCTGTAGGATGTCCACATCATTTGGGGACTTGACTATGGCTCCTAGTTTGCAGTCATCTGTGAACTTCATTAGCCAGAGGTCTTCTGTGTTAGCCTGTACTTCAGAAAATTAAATACCAAGTATGGATTTATACCTAGTTTAGTGCAGTTAGCTATAATTCCAGAATGGGGGATGGTATCAAAAGCCTTGATGAGTTCAAGATAGGCTGTGTGAATCACCTTACCCTCATCTACGGCTTTGGTGACTGCCTCAAAGAAGTCTATCAGGTTCAGGAGGCATTATCTGCCTTTCACAAACCTGAACTGGGTGGGATCCAGAGTTTGGAGGTTACTAATGTCTTTGTTTATTACTTTTATTAGTATTTATTACTGCTTGGTAGTAACTTGATTAAAGTGTAGCTATCATTCTAAGTCTTTCGGATTAAGCAATTGGGCTTCAGACCAGTTGTTTTACATTAGGAAGGTTTGTGGCATGCACTGTGGTGGCAGGACAGGTAGCTTTCATCCTTCTAAGTTGGGAACTGCTGATTGAGAGCTCAGTGTCTGTTATTCCTAAAGTGTATTAGTTCTGGTTTATGCACTTGGGCTTCAGGCCAGTTATTTTACATTAAGAAGGTTTGTGGTCTGCACTCTTGTGGGAGGAGAGGCTGGACTCTGCCCTTCTGAGCTGGGAATTTCTGGTTAAAGGTTTATAGTGCCTGCATATTTGAACTGTTTCTTACTGAAATTGGTACACCTTGTTTGCTGTAGCATAGACTAGATCCAGGCCTGCTGAATCTAACTTTGTTTGTATGCTTGTTGTTTGTTTGCTTGTTATTTCCATGGAATGCTAATTCCACTTAAAACACGGCTTCTCAGTGCTTCTGTGGATCCCTAGTGATATCTGCATTGTTTACTGTACTTATTTCCTTGTTTCACTTGAAAGAAAGTTACTGTTTGTCATTTTTGCATTTAAGTTACCTGTAACACATTGCACTTAAGTTACCTGGCACTTGCTCACTAAAGCAATTATATATGTCAGCACTAAAAATTAAAAGCACTACACCCTCACTCCCCATTGGCCCTTGTTTTCAATTACAAAGGAATTCCCAATATTATTCTAGCATGTCCAAAGGACAGTTGTCAATCTCC
Source organism: Protopterus annectens (assembly GCF_019279795.1). NCBI lineage: Eukaryota > Metazoa > Chordata > Ceratodontiformes > Protopteridae > Protopterus > Protopterus annectens. The sequence goes on along the minus strand of NC_056730.1, from coordinate 674,047,188 downwards.
TCTCCAGTCCAGCTGGTGAATCTGGGAATCTTGAGGTAATGTTACAACTGCATCATGTACACAGACAACCCTCTCCTCCTCCCAACAAATTCCAACACATGTGAGAGATGCAACCATATAGCCAAACTGGAGGCTAAGCTCTTTCAACTCAGTACTGGCAGAACCAGTCAGGAGGAGAAGGAAACCACACTCATTACAATTCCAGTCTCACATAGACCTACCATGACAGCAAACCAAACACATAATCACACAAAAACATATTCGGAGGCTCTAAATAAAGATCTGCCTAAGCAGCAGAGACCTCCAAAGCAGACACCCAAGCAACAACTACCCCAAAACAAAACACGTGCAACACATATCTCACAAAGCCAGTGTGCCGAACAGACACAGCCCTTAAGGCTAAACAACACACCTGATACACTTGTAATATGTGTCTCTATCGTCAGGCATGCTGACATCCCACTCACCAGGCTGAAGAAGGAGAAGGTCACGGTGAGCAGCCTGTCGGGTGCTAGGATCCGCCACATAACACAAGTACTCAGGTCACTCCAAGGCAAGTACAAATATGACTCAGTCATTGTCCATGCTGGTGTGAATGACCTGAGATGTACCTCCCTAGACTACATGAAAAGAGACATAGAGGAGCTCTCTGAGCATGTAGCCCAGGCCAGTATGACCCTGACCTTGAGCAGCATCTTACCCTCACCAAGAATGATGCCACAATACGAAGACAAGATGATCAATTTCAACAATTGGCTTAAGTACTGGTGTCATTCAAAGGGGATACAATGCCTGTCAGCCTGGGACGATATGCTCGACAAGCCACGATGCTTCGCTATGGACAGCTTGCACCTGTCACCCCTGGGCTTTCCGATATTGGCAAAGGCTCTTGCTACCCCCATAGTGCCTTCTTTAGGCAAGGCTCAAAAGACAAACCCACCTCCATAGGTATCACAAGGGATAAGAAACTAAGAGTAATGCTACTCAATGCCAGAAGTCTAAACCTCAAGATGCATGCACTTGAAACTCTCCTTAGCATGGAGAACATCAATATCTGTGCAGTAACAGAAATCCCGAGAGCACCCCAGCACTACCAGGTTATACCTCATACCTTGCTTTTTGGCCTCAAAACTTGGACCGAACCACAAAAGGAGGGGGGAGTATCGATATTCATCAAAGATACCTACACCTCCAGGTTGGTGGCAAAGCTCGAAGCATCAGAGACTATCCATGTGCAACTAACAGTGGGTAAAACTGCCTTCCAGTTTATAGCCTGCTACAGACCACCCTCCCAAACCCAGGAACCCCAGTCAGCCTTCCTGAGAACACTGGAAAATATGAAGGTCTCTCCAAACACCATTATATTGGGCGACTTCAACTACCCAAACATAGACTGGGAGAATTACTCTAGCACCAACACCCTAGCCCAAAGGTTCCTAGAATTCATAAACTCAAATGCTATGGAACAACTTGTTACCACTCCCACAACAGGGGAAAACATACTGGACCTGATTATCACCAACATGGGGACTCTATGCTCCAGACCAGAAGTGTATCCCTCACAGGTAAGGTCAGACCATAAACTGATCTCACTGGATATTCACATCCCGACCCCACCCCCTGCCCAGAAAACCACAGTGAAAAACTTCTCTAAAGCAAATTTCACACTCCTCAAACCGAGGTGGAATCCTTCAAAACCCCCGGGCCTGTGGAAAATACGGTCCAGACCGCAGAATCCTTTATAAATGCATTCTATGAACACCTTCAGGAATGCATGGATCATGCAATCCCCAATAAAACCAAGACCCAATCCTCCAAAGGCAGACGTCCTGTCTGGTGGACCCCAGCCATAAACAAACTATACAATAGAAGGAGGAAGCTACTACATGATAGAGCAAAATCCCAAACAGGGAAGGCATCTCTGATCAGTATTAGCAAAAAACTAAGGACACTCATAAAATTGTCTAAGGCCAGCTTTGAGAGGAAAATTGCACAGGACACAAAGGATAATCACAAGGCTTTCTTTAGTTATGTTAGGAACCTGGGTGGGAATTCCCAGATATGCTCAGAATTAGTCCAAAATGACAAAAAATACACTGAACCCACAGACATTGCCAACATCCTAGCTGACAGGTTCAGCGCAAACTCCCACCCCCCACCAAAAGGGCAAATATCTATCCCAGCAGAGTGCTGCCCCCCTGACATCTCAGATGCTCAGGTAAGAGCCGCCCTCTCCAAAGCAAAAAACACAGCATCAGTCGGACCAGACGGTGTCCCGGGCTGCATCCTACATGAACTCCAAGAAGAGCTAAACCCAAACATAAAACTACTGTTCAATCTCAGCCTTACTACAGAATTTGTACCCAAAGAGTGGCGTACAGCAACAGTGGTCCCTCTCCACAAAGGTGGTGCCTCAACAGACCCTGGAAACTATTGCCCCATAAGCCTGACTAGCTTGGTCTGCAAAGCTATGGAAAGGATCATCATGAACCTCATAAACAAAGATATTGGAGACCTACAGACACTGGATCCTACCCAGTTCAGCTTTGTTAAGGGCAGATCTTACCTCTTAAACCTGGTCAACGTCTTTGAAACAATCGCCAAGGCCATTGACGAAGGGAAGGTGGTTCACACAGCCTACCTGGACCTTGCAAAAGCCTTTGATACAATACCCCACTCGGGCATTATAGATAAACTCACCAGCTTAAATATAAATCCCTATGTCACTAGATGGGTTGCAAACTGGCTCAAGGACAGAACCCACATGGTTAGAATTTCTGGAGCCATGTCAGACTCCAAACCAGTTACAAGTGGCATCCCACAAGGCTCAGTCCTGGGACCTCTCTTGTTCGGTATATATTTCTCGGATGTACAGGCCAACACAGAAGCACTGTGGCTGACCAAGTTCACAGATGACTGCAAACTGGGCACCATAATCGACTCTCCAGACGACGCAAGCATCCTCCAAAAGGGCCTCATAGAAACAGATAACTGGTGCCAGAGCCATGGCATCAAGCTAAATGCCAAAAAGTGTATAGTCATCCCCTTTGGCAAAAACAAAGTGCCCACAAATTACCACTTAGGTGGTAATCCAGTAAGTACAGAAGAAGTAATTAGGGACCTGGGGACCCAAGTTTATAGCAATCTCTCATTTGACAACCACGTGGCCAAAGTGGTTAGAAATACATTTTATATAGCCCACCTAATCATGAAGGGATTCACATCTAGATTAGGGGAGGTCATCATGCCTCTTTACTCATCCCTCATCAGGCCCATAATCGAGTACAATGCTCCTTTTGGGATGTACCTTACCAAACACCTGCAGCAACTGGATAGACCCCAAAAGTACCTCACCAAGAGGATCAAAGGGCTCAAACAGATGCCAAATGAAACTCCAGCTCTACTCAGTGGCATACCGCCTGCTCAGAGGCGACCTGTGCCTGACGTATAAAGCCATGTCCAACCCGGAATTAAGGGACATGCTGTACCTCAATAAATCCAAATCCCATCAAGATACACGCTCGAGAGACTTGAATCTCAGCACTGAAATAAATAGGACATGCTGGAGGGACAGATTCATAACCCACAGGCTCCCTTCACTCTGGAATAAAATCCCAGTCCAGGTTAGGCAGAGTCCCTCATTGACTCTCTTCAAGAGGAATCTTGATGAGTGGATGGGAGATCGTAGGTTTACCCCGGGTATCACTTCTGTGTCATTGTTAGACAGAGGCACAGTATACTAACCTCGAAAAAGGGCATAGCAAAATTAATTTAAAATGGGTGGCGAAAGCCAAACACACTCTGGCTAGGCTTATAAATGCCCTAGGGCAGATAGCCTAGTATGAACCTATGAACCTATGAACCTATACATTCCATGGCCTTGCAGACCAGGCTCATCAGGCTAATAGGTTGATAGTTCCTGGGATCAGTGGTGGCTCCCTCTTTGTGGAGTGGGATAACTGTTGCTGTGTGCCATTCAGTGGGCACAAAGCCTGATACGAGGCTATTATTGAACATGGTGCTTAAGTGGGGAGCCAATTCAATCTAAAGTTCGTGTAGAACGCGGCCTGTGATGTTGTCCGGTCCCTTGGATGCTGTGTTTTTGCCTTTAGAGATTGCAGCCTTTACCTGCGCAGTTGTGATTACAGGGATTCTGCATTCTTCCTGTATAGATATGGGCCCTTTAGGGGGTGAGGTGGGGTAAAGTTAGCACTGAACCTATCTGCCAGGATGTTGGCAATATCAGTTGGTTCTGTAATTTTCATGCTGTTGTGCTGTAACTCGGAGCAGATCTGGGTGTTGCCATCGAGATTCTTGACATAGCTATAGAATGCTTTGTCGTTGTCCTTAGAATTAGTGGTGATTTTGTTTTCGTAGCTAGCGTTGGGGGATCTTATAAGGGATCTCAGCTTCTTACTGAGGTTGACCAGAGAGCTCCTCCACTCATGGGATTTTACTCTTTTTTGCAACAGTTTCTTCCTTCTGTTGTACTGTTTGTTTATGGCAGGGGACCACCAGATTGGCTTCCTTTTTTGGAGGATAGCATCTTGGTTCTGTTTGGGATAGCACGATCCATGCACTCATGTAAGTGCTTATCGAGTGCATTTGTGTAGGATTCAGCAGTTGTAACTGTATTGTCCATCTGCATGGGTGTCATGAAGTTCACCACTTCTGTCTTAAGAAGCATGAAGTTGCCTTTGGAGACATTTTTTTACCATGGTTTCCTTAATGGGAGGTGGGGGCGGGATGTGGATATCAGGGTGATTAGCTTATGGTCGGATTGGACCAATGAGGAGTTGACTTCAGGTGTGGAACATCGGTCACTCATGTTGGTAATGACTAGGTCTAGGATACTGCTGCCCCTGGTAGGGGTATGGATAAGTTGATCCAGGGCATTGGAGTTTATGAATTCCAGAAAGCGTTGAGCTAAGGAGTTGGTACACAAGTAGTTTTCCCAGTTAATGGTGGGGTAGTTGAAGTTGCCCATTATTAGGGTGTTTGGTTGAACCCTAATATTTTCCAGTACATCAAGAAAAGAGGAGTGGGAATCCTGGCACATGGTGGATGATCTGTAGCAAGCTACAATTTGGATTGCAGTTTTGCCCAGAGTTAGTTGCACTTGGATAACCTCGGAGGCATTATGCTGAGCAACTAGCCTGGAGGTGTGGCTATCTTTAATGAATATGGACACACCTCCACCTTTGGTGTTTCGGTCCAGGTTACATGGCCGAAAAGTGTGATATGAGTTATAGCCTGGTAGTGCAGGGATGCACTCTGGAGCCTTGAACCAGGTCTCAGTCACTGCACAGATATTGATGTTCTCCATTTTAAGGAGTGCCTCGAGTGGGTGCATTTTGAGATTTAGACTTCTAGCATTGAGTAGCATTACCCTTAGTTTTTGCTTGCCTGTTCCTGTTATGGTGGTGAATTTGTCATTTGAACCTTGCCTAAAAAAGGCACTATAGGGGCAGCAAGAGCCTTAGCCAGTATCTGGAATCTCAGGGGCGACAGGTGCAGGCCATCTGTGGCTAAGCATCGTGGTCTGTCGACCATGTCATCCCAAGAAGACAGATACTGGATCCCCGCAGAATGACACCAGAAGCTTAGCCAATTGTTGAAGTCAATCATTTTGTCCCTGTACTGCGATATCATTCTGGGTGATGGCAGAATGCTACTCAGGGCTAGGGTCATGCCTGCCTGGGCTACAAGATCGGAAAGTTCTTCCATGTCTCTTTTCTTGTAGTCCAGGGAGGTACATCGCAGGTCATTCACACCAACATGGACAATGATAGAGTCATATTTGTACTTGTTGTGGAGTGACCTGAGTGCGTGTGCTATGTGGTGGATCCTGGCACCTGACAGGCAGCTGACAGTGACCTCCTTGTTTAGCCTGGTGAGTGGGACATCAGTGTGCCTGACTATAGAGTCACCTATGACAAGTGTGTTGAGTACGTTGTTTTGCCTTATTGGCTGTGGTTGAGTGGCACACTGATTCTGTGGGCTATGTATCATTTGGATTGTGTTGGGGGATGGAGGTTGCTTGCGTTTCTGCTTTGGAGGTCTCTGTTGCTTAGACAGATTATTATTGAGAGCCTCCGTGAATGTTTTTGTGTTACTATGTGTGGATTTTGGTGGTGTAGATTTAGTGAGACTATGTGATGAGTGTGGTGTGGTGCAAATGTTTACCTTCTCCTCATTACTAAGTTCAGTCTTGGTTGGAGAGAGCTTTCCCTCTAGTTTGGCTAGATAAGTGCATCGCTCACAGGTTGTAGTGTTGGGTGGTAGGAGAAGAGGGTTGTCTGTGTACATGAGGCAATTTCTACATTGCATCAAGATGCCCAGATTCATTAGATAGACAGGAGAGAACACTGGGAGCTGACCCTTGAACATGCCTGAATAAAAAACTATTTTCCTCTAGATATGTGAGGAAAGTGAGTACAAGAGCTGTTTTTCTCTAAGCAAGTGGGAATAGTAAGTACAAAAACTATTTTCCTCTAGGTAATGAGGAAGGCTGAGTGCTATAGTAATTAGTAGCTTATTTAGTGCTTACAAGTTCTGAACAAATGCTGAGCACGAATAAGCATATTTAAGTGCTAAAGCTAAGAATCTGTATCTGCACTAGATGAGTTACAGGACAGAAACAAGTGCAAATGTAGGCTTTCAAATCAGAAAGTTGAGAGAGATACAAGAGATTGCCCAAACGGCCAATAACTACAATTTCTGGGCCAGAACCACTCCTTATGTGGTAGACTTGGTTAACTAGTGCTTACCACTCCCACTGATAAGCTAGAAGGCTTTGTTCCAACACATAGAGGCTTGGGGGGGCTCAGAAGCTTACATACAGTCCTGGATACAGCAAATATGCATCTTGAACACTAGTTACAGGAAAGGTAGAAAACAGGCTTACAGTTTTTTTTTTCTTTTTACAGAAAAGTAGCTAAAACTGTAGTAAAAAGAATTCTCATGCAGTGCAAGCTAGCACACTTGAGTATGTAGCAATATTAGACCAAACACAGTGTAAAAAATGCAATTAAATTAAAAAGGACTAAAAGCAAGTGCAGAAAGAGTTAATTAGGTAGAATGTGGTAAAGAGATGGGACTGGGGGAGTGTCCCGGATCAAATCTATAGTGGGGCGGGCAACTGCAAAAGCCACCAAATTTAAACTACCAAGCCAAAAATAGGGAGGGTGAGTGGGACAAAACAGTTTCAAGGGAGATCTAAACAGCAATTAACAGTACAGACTCTAAAACCAAAAAAATATACTCAGCTCTGTATATTTGCAGATAGATTGGAAGGCAGTCTCTCAGAACACAGGTTCCAGCAATTAAATGCAGGCTGTTACTAACAGGTCTAATTTTATGCAAGTGATCCTTGAGTTAGATAACACACAAGCCAGACGTCTTACTCTACGGAACTAACATACTGCTGTCTGACCTGTTGTACTCTGTCTGTGTAGGTCTGGAGGGGGGCTGTTTTCCATTGCCATTAGTCAGAGGCCTTAGCACAGCTTTTCTTTGTGGTCATCTACACCTGCCCTTCTGGCTAAGACTGTTGTTGGGTATGTGAGCCTCATTGACATACATGTATGTGTCCTATGGACATACATTTGGCCCACCACATGCCCTGCAGTGGGATTTGTCACCTTGTCTAGTACTGCCTACTATGCTGACACCAGTATTTGTTATGGATTTCATGCAGATTATATAGGTGTCTACTATCTGCTGCCATCCCATTCAGCCACCTGATTCCCTAGTGTGCTCACATTCATACCATAGATACAAGTAGCAGAACATACTACTCCATTCGGCAATTGATAGTGAGAGTGACTTACCCTGTGGCTGTGCCAGTATTGAGGATGGTTCTGGAGGGCTGACTATGTTGGATGCCCATAGTGCACTCCCTATACATGGTTAAGCACATGTAGTGTATGCTTGGCATCTCTTTTACTGTATGTGTGAGTCAGAGAGAGGTGTCATTCCTACCATGTCAGTCTATGTGCTATGCGTTGCCGTTTTGCCAAAGCCTGGGCATACCGGGTACACCTCCTTCTGCCTATAGGGACAGGCTCTGGTTGTTCCTCCTCCCAGTCAGTCTGTGTCTGTGCTGGCCTTGGAAATGGTGAGGGGCTGTGTGGCCCTGCCCCATGATGTTCCTGCTGCAGCTGTTTCTGCAGGATCATACTGTGTAGCATGGCACATGCAAGAAAATTTGGGTACATGTAGCTTTAAAGTACTGCAAGGCTCCACCAGATATGTCCTGGCACCAGAACTGTGACTTGAGCATCCAAAACACATGCTCTATTATGATTCTGGTCTGTGCGTGTGCCTCATTATGGAGTTCTTGTTCTGGTGTGTGTGCATTTCTGATGGGTGTCATCAGCCACGGCTCAAGTGCGTAACCAGCATCCCCCACTAGGTGGCCATATGGGATGTCCCCACTGGCAAATCTCTGGTATAGTTGTGTCATATGCCAGATGTGGGAGTTGTGATAGCTTCCAGGGCTACCACCACACACATTCATTATAATGCATTGGGCATCGCACATGACCTGGCAGTTGATGAGTGGAAGCCCTTACGCTTTATGTAGATCCTACCCCACTCACCGGGTGGTGTTTGATGTGTATGTGTGTGCAGTCTATAGCACCCACTACCTCAGGGTATTCTGCCATTTGGTGGAAGAGATGCATATTGCTGGCCAACGCCTTATGGGTGTTGTGGAAATATATGTGCTCACCGGCATGTGCTGACATGGCATCCAGGAACTGGTGGAGTAACCTGGATGCTGATGCCTGTGAGATCCCCATGATATCCCCAGTTGGCCTTTGGAAAGTACCTGTGGCTAGTATTCTTAAGCCTACACATACCTTGATATCCACTGGGATGTGTTCCCCTCTGTTAGTTCTGTGTGTGAGGCATGGCCGGCACAGCTCAACAATTTGCTGTAGGAGGTCCCTGTCCACCCTATAGTGCTCCACTATTTCCAGGTCATGTAGCCCCTGGTAGGTTACCCTGGGTCTGTACATTCTTCTCCTTCTCCTCACTGTGGGTTGGTTATCAGCATTCTCATCCTCACCACCCTCAGCCTCTTCCACATGTTGATTTATGAGAGCAAAAGTGGCCCCTATCATTTTTTTGCTTTTGTTAGGTAAAATTTACCTGTTTGTGTACATCGGTGGTGTAGAGTTTGTGGGAAAAACCAGATGGAAAAGGTGTTTGCATAGTTTATAGTAGTGTGCAAGGCGGGGATGGGCTGCTGCCTGTGTAATTGGCTCGTTCTGATACATTTCACCTGCCAGCTGTGCTAGTTCTCCTTGATTACCTTTGTACTGCTGTTTTCCCTTCCCATTGTCTTCTTGTTTAAGCCCCAATGCGCACCATGCAAGCCCAGTGCTCAGATGTGAATGGAGCTGCTATTTCCTGTTCTCTTTTTTTTTTTTTTTTTTTAAACCCGGTGTGTGGCATGCTCACCCGTCTAGGCAATGTAAAGACTGCTAGGCAGCTTCAGACATACCCCCTTCCTTAGCTGTGCTTAGCTAAGGGCAAACACGGGCCACAGAGCTCCAATAAGCTTACAGCATGCATGACACTCCCTTATGAAGTCATCTAGCTCTTAGGCTTACACCATAGTCTTACTGCACCTACACGGTTGGGTGCAAGCTAGCACTGAGGGGAAATCTGTGATTCAGCATCATTGACCTCATTTGCATAGGATTGACTGCTAATGCATTGTTACAAAACTGACACTGAGCCTTCCTGCTTAGCAACCATTATTCCATGGTCTTGTTGTGTTAAGCATGCCATTGACTATTATGGAAAAATTATGATTTTGGTTTAAAAGCTTATTTCCAACTTTTTTTATTATTTTCGGGCCAATCCCATTTGCGCACTGTTGCCCTGTGCTTAAATGGCCAAAACTGGCCAACAAAAAAAAGTTAATTTTTATAATTTTGAAATTATTTTTAATGCATTTGGCCATATATTTGGTCTTTGGTATGTGTAACCCTTCTAATAAATGCATTTGTACGAGCTGTCATGCCTCCATTTTATAGTTTGCAGAAATGTATTCAGCTACTGGCTGAATACATTTCTGCAGTCTACACTATTCCTGCATGGACATCTGACATTCCTGGATCGCTAATTCACCTCATTTGCATGGTTTTCACCAGCAAATGATGTAATTATCATACAGGGGCTGTGTCCTTGCAGGAATAGTGCTGGTGCGCTCGTGCACATCCCGGGAGCTTATTCCTGGATCGCATGGTAGCTATATTGCCTGCAGCAGTTCTTTCACTATTCCTGCATGCCGTGCAGAGTTTGCTGAATCCTGGGGTGTGTCTTAGCTAACAACTATTACACATGAAACACAGGTGTAGGGTTTCTAAGGGCAGTAGTATCAAAATTCTTTCTATCCACATAATCTCTTCAGTTTGAGTCCAAAAAAGCAATATAAGTAATGGATATGATAGCCAAAATATGTAAAAATTTGTGATTTAATTCAAACTAGCTATGAATTTATTCAAGTTGTACTGAAATCTACTTCACAGAATAACAATGTTGTCAATAAAGCGTCTTTTTTTTTTTTTTTGTAATTTTGCATTGAATATCAAAACATGTTGCTTAAAGAAACTGTTCTCCTGATAACATAGCACCAAACTGAAGAACTGGAAAAGGACACCTATAGATATTCTTATAACTTCTTTACAATATTTTTTCTGAAACAAAAAAAAGTTATAGTGGAAAAATACTTCTAAGAAAGTACAAATTATATGCACAATATACTAGTTCCGTTAGAGAGCATCGTATCCAATTAGTCCCTGTGCTTTAATGAATGCAGTTATCTTATATCTGCAGTAACTATTCAAATGTCACTGGAGTTCTCACTACTTGTCCATTTCTTAATGCTTACAAAAGAATACCAATAATATTTCCATAAAAACTGTATCTTGTATTAGAGGATGCATTATATTTATTTTTCTTTCGAATTTGTTAACCAGGTAGAGCACTGATCACACTGGACCTGTTTCAGTCTCAGCCCTGACAGCAACATAAATCAATCCTCACACTTTGAGGGACATAGTTATAA